>NW_027017541.1:0-68665 GCF_036013445.1 Caloenas nicobarica
CCGACAGAGCCCAGTAGAGCCCGACAGAGCCCGACAGAGCCCGACAGAGCCCAGTAGAGCCCGACAGAGCCCGACAGGGCCCGACAGGGCCCGACAGGGCCCAGTTTAGCCCAGTAGAGCCCGACAGAGCCCGACAGAGCCCGACAGGGCCCGACAGAACCCGACAGGGCCCAGTAGAGCCCAGTAGAGTCCGACAGAGCCCAGTAGAGCCCGACAGAACCCGATAGAGCCCGACAGAGCCCGACAGGGCCCGACAGGGCCCGACAGGGCCTGACAGAGCCCAGTTTAGCCCAGTAGAGCCCGACAGAGCCCGACAGAGCCCGACAGGGCCCAGTAGAGCCCAGTAGAGCCCGACAGAGCCCAGTAGAGCCCGACAGAGCCCGACAGAGCCCGACAGGGCCCGACAGGGCCCAACAGGGACCAACAGGGCCCGACAGGGAACAGTAGAGCCCAGTAGAGCCCGACAGAGCCCGACAGAGCCCGACAGAGCCCGACAGGGCCCAGTAGAGCCCGACAGAGCCCGACAGACCCCGACAGAGCCCGACAGGGCCCAGTAGAGCCCGACAGAGCCCGACAGGGCCCGACAGAGCCCGACAGAGCCCGACAGGGCCCGACAGGGCCCGACAGAGCCAGACAGAGCCCGACAGTGCCCAGTAGAGCCCGACAGAGTCTGACAGAGCCCGACAGAGCCCGACAGGGCCCGACAGGGCCCGACAGAGCCCGACAGAGCACGACAGAGCCCGACAGGGCCCGACAGGGCCCGACAGGGCCCGACAGAGCCCAGTAGAGCCCGACAGAGCCCGACAGAGCCCGACAGAGCCCGACAGAGCCCAGTAGAGCCCGACAGAGCCCGACAGAGCCCGACAGAGCCCGACTGGGCCCGACAGGGCCCAGTAGAGCCCGACAGAGCCCGACAGAGCCCGACAGAGCCCGACAGGGCCCGACAGAGCCCGACAGGGACCGACAGGGCCCGACAGAGCCCAGTTTAGCCCAGTAGAGCCCGACAGAGCCCGACAGAGCCCGACAGGGCCCGACAGAGCCCGACAGGGCCCAGTAGAGCCCGACAGAGCCCGACAGAGCCCGACAGGGCCCGACAGGTCCCAGTAGAGCCCGACAGAGCCCGACAGAGCCCAGTAGAGCCCAGTAGAGCCCGACAGAGCCCGACAGAGCCCGACAGAACCCGACAGAGCCCGACAGAACCCAGTAGAGCCCGACAGAGCCCGACAGAGCCCGACAGAGCCCGACAGGGCCCGACAGAGCCCGACAGGGCCCGACAGGGCCCGACAGGGACCAGTAGAGCCCGACAGAGCCCGACAGGGCCCGACAGGGCCCGACAGGGCCCAGAAGAGCCCGACAGAGCCCGACAGAGCCCGACAGAGCCCAGTAGAGCCCGACAGAGCCCGACAGAGCCCGACAGAGCCCGACAGAGCCCAGTAGAGCCCGACAGAGCCCGACAGAGCCCGACAGAGCCCGACAGGAACCGACAGGGCCCGACAGGGCCCGACAGAGCACGACAGAGCTTGACAGAGCCCGACAGGGCCCGAGAGGGCCCGACAGAGCCCGACAGAGCCCGACAGAGCCCGACAGGGAACAGTAGAGCCCAGTAGAGCCCGACAGAGCCCGACAGAGCCCGACAGGGCCCGACAGGGCCCAACAGGGCCCAGTAGAGCCCTACAGAGCCCGACAGAGCCCAGTAGAGCTTAGTAGAGCCCGACAGAGCCCGACAGAGCCCGACAGAGCCCGACAGAGCCCGACAGAACCCGACAGAGCCCGACAGAGCCCAGTAGAGCCCGACAGAGCCCGACAGAGCCTGACAGAGCCCAGTAGAGCCCGACAGAGCCCGACAGAGCCCGACAGAGCCCGACAGGGCCCAGTAGAGCCCGACAGAGCCCGACAGAGCCCGACAGAGCCCGACAGGGCCCGACAGAGCCCGACAGGTCCCGAGAGGGAACAGTAGAGCCAAGTAGAGCCCGACAGAGCCCGACAGAGCCCGACAGAGCCCGACAGGGCCCGACAGGGCCCGACAGAGCCTAGTAGAGACCGACAGAGCCTGACAGGGCCCAGTAGAGCCCGACAGAGCCCAGTAGAGCCCAGTAGAGACCGACAGAGCCCGACAGAGCCCGACAGAGCCCAACAGAGCCCAGTAGAGCCCGACAGAGCCCGACAGAGCCCGACAGAGCCCGACAGGGCCCAGTAGAGCCCGACAGAGCCCGACAGAGCCCAGTAGAACCCAGTAGAGTCCGACAGAGCCCGACAGAGCCCGTAAGAGCCCGACAGAACCCGACAGAGCCCGACAGAGCCCAGTAGAGCCCGACAGAACCCGACAGAGCCCGACAGAGCCCAGTAGAGCCCGACAGAGCCCGACAGGGCCCGACAGGGCCCAGTAGAGCCCGACAGAGCCCGACAGAGCCCGACAGAGCCCGACAGGGCCCGACAGGGCCCGACAGGGCCCAGTAGAGCCCGACAGAGCCCGACAGAGCCCGACAGAACCCGACAGAGCCCGACAGAGCCCAGTAGAGCCCGACAGAGCCCGACAGGGCCCGACAGGGCCCGACAGGGCCCGACAGGGAACAGTAGAGCCCAGTAGAGCCCGACATGGCCCGACAGAGCCCGACAGAGCTTGACAGAGCCCGACAGGGCCCGACAGGGCCCGACAGAGCCCGACAGAGCCCAGTAGAGCCCGACAGAGCCCGACAGAGCCCGACAGAACCCGACAGAGCCCGACAGAGCCCGACAGAGCCCGACAGGGCCCGACAGGGCCCGACAGGGAACAGTAGAGCCCAGTAGAGCCCGACAGAGCCCGACAGAGCCCGACAGAGCCCGACAGGGCCCGACAGGGCCCGACAGGGCCCAGTAGAGCCCGACAGAGCCCGACAGAGCCCGACAGAGCCCGACAGAGCCCGACAGAGCCCGACAAGCCCGACAGGGCCCGACAGGGCCCAGTAGAGCCCGACAGAGCCCGACAGAGCCCGACAGAACCTGACAGAGCCCGACAGAGCCCGACAGAGCCCGACAGGGCCCGACAGGGCCCAGTAGAGCCCGACAGAGCCCAGTAGAGCCCGACAGAGCCCAGTAGAGCCCGACAGAGCCCGACAGAGCCCAGTAGAGCCCGACAGAGCCCAGTAGAGCCCGACAGAGCCCGACAGGGCCCGACAGGGCCCGACTGAGCCCGACCGGGCCCGACAGGGCCCGACAGGGCCCAGTAGAGCCCGACAGAGCCCGACAGGGCCCGACAGGGCCCGACAGGGCCCGACAGGGCCCGACAGAGCCCGACAGAGCCCAGTAGAGCCCAGTAGAGCCCGACAGAGCCCGACAGGGCCCGACAGGGCCCGACAGAGCCCGACAGAGCCCGACAGAGTCGAGTAGAGCCCAGTAGAGCCCGACAGAGCCCGACAGAGCCCGACAGAACCCGACAGAGCCCAACAGAGCCCAGTAGAGCCCGACAGAGCCCGACAGGGCCCGACAGGGCCCGACAGGGCCCAGTAGAGCCCGACAGAGCCCGACAGAGCCCGACAGAGCCCGACAGAGCCCGACAGGGCCCGACAGGGCCCAGTAGAGCCCGACAGAGCCCGACAGAGCCCGACAGAGCCCAGTAGAACCCAGTAGAGCCCGACAGAGCCCGACAGAACCCGACAGAGCCCGACAGAGCCCAGTAGAGCCCGACAGAGCCCGACAGGGCCCGACAGGGCCCGACAGGGCCCGACAGGGCCCGACAGGGAACAGTAGAGCCCAGTAGAGCCCGACAGAGCCCGACAGGGCCCGACAGAGCCCGACAGAGCTTGACAGAGCCCGACAGGGCCCGACAGGGAACAGTAGAGCCCAGTAGAGCCCGACAGAGCCCGACAGGGCCCGACAGAGCCCGACAGAGCTTGACAGAGCCCGACAGAGCCCGACAGAGCCCGACAGGGCCCGACAGGGCCCAACAGGGCCCAGTAGAGCCCTACAGAGCCCGACAGAGCCCAGTAGAGCTTAGTAGAGCCCGACAGAGCCCGACAGAGCCCGACAGATCCCGACAGAACCCGACAGAGCCCAACAGAGCCCGACAGAGCCCAGTAGAGCCCGACAGAGCCCGACAGAGTCCGACAGGGCCCGACAGGGCCCGACAGGGCCCAGTAGAGCCCGACAGAGCCCGACAGAGCCCGACAGAGCCCGACAGAGCCCAGTAGAGCCCGACAGAGCCCGACAGAGCCCGACAGAGCCCGACAGGTCCCGACAGAGCCCGATAGAGCCCGACAGAGCCCGACAGAGCCCGACAGGGCCCAGTAGAGCCCGACAGAGCCCGACAGAGCCCGACAGGGCCCGAAAGGGCCCGACAGGGCCCGACAGAGCCCGACAGAGCCCGACAGGGCCCGACAGAGCCCGACAGGGCCCGAGAGGGAACAGTAGAGCCCAGTAGAGCCCGACAGAGCCCGACAGAGCCCGACAGAGCCCGACAGGGCCCGACAGGGCCCAGTAGAGCCCGACAGAGCCCGACAGAGCCCGACAGAGCCCGACAGAGCCCAGTAGAGCCCGACAGAGCCCGACAGAGCCCGACAGAGCCCGACAGGGCCCGACAGAGCCCGACAGGTCCCGACAGAGCCTAGTAGAGCCCGACAGAGCCCGACAGAGCCCGACAGAGCCCAGTAGAGCCCGACAGAGCCCGACAGAGCCCAGTAGAGACCGACAGAGCCCGACAGAGCCCGACAGAGCCCGACAGAGCCCAGTAGAGCCCGACAGAGCCCGACAGAGCCCGACAGGGCCCGACAGAGCCCAGTTTAGCCCAGTAGAGCCCGACAGAGCCCGACAGAGCCCGACAGGGCCCGACAGAGCCCGACAGGGCCCAGTAGAGCCCGACAGAGCCCGACAGGGCCCGACAGGTCCCAGTAGAGCCCGACAGAGCCCGACAGAGCCCAGTAGAGCCCAGTAGAGCCCGACAGAGCCCGACAGAGCCCGACAGAACCCGACAGAGCCCGACAGAACCCAGTAGAGCCCGACAGAGCCCGACAGAGCCCGACAGAGCCCGACAGGGCCCGACAGGGCCCGACAGGGACCAGTAGAGCCCGACAGAGCCCGACAGGGCCCGACAGGGCCCGACAGGGCCCAGAAGAGCCCGACAGAGTTCGACAGAGCCCGACAGAGCCCAGTAGAGCCCGACAGAGCCCGACAGAGCCCGACAGAGCCCGACAGAGCCCGACAGAGCCCAGTAGAGCCCGACAGAGCCCGACAGGGCCCGACAGGGCCCGACAGGGCCTGACAGGGCCCGACAGAGCTTGACAGAGCCCGACAGGGCCCGAGAGGGCCCGACAGAGCCCGACAGAGCCCGACAGAGCCCGACAGAGCCCGACAGGGCCCGACAGGGCCCGACAGGGAACAGTAGAGCCCAGTAGAGCCCGACAGAGCCCGACAGAGCCCGACAGGGCCCGACAGGGCCCAACAGGGCCCAGTAGAGCCCTACAGAGCCCGACAGAGCCCAGTAGAGCTTAGTAGAGCCCGACAGAGCCCGACAGAGCCCGACAGAGCCCGACAGAGCCCGACAGAACCCGACAGAGCCCGACAGAGCCCAGTAGAGCCCGACAGAGCCCGACAGAGCCTGACAGAGCCCAGTAGAGCCCGACAGAGCCCGACAGAGCCCGACAGAGCCCGACAGAGCCCGACAGGGCCCAGTAGAGCCCGACAGAGCCCGAAAGAGCCCGACAGAGCCTGACAGGGCCCGACAGAGCCCGACAGATCCCGACAGGGCCCGACAGGGCCCGACAGAGCCCGACAGGTCCCGAGAGGGAACAGTAGAGCCAAGTAGAGCCCGACAGAGCCCGACAGAGCTTGACAGAGCCCGACAGGGCCCGACAGGGCCCGACAGGGCCCGACAGAGCCCAGTAGAGCCCGACAGAGCCCGACAGAACCCGACAGAGCCCGACAGAGCCCGACAGAGCCCGACAGGGCCCGACAGAGCCCGACAGGGCCCGACAGGGCCTAGTAGAGACCGACAGAGCCCGACAGGGCCCAGTAGAGCCCGACAGAGCCCAGTAGAGCCCAGTAGAGACCGACAGAGCCCGACAGAGCCCGACAGAGCCCAACAGAGCCCAGTAGAGCCCGACAGAGCCCGACAGAGCCCGACAGGGCCCAGTAGAGCCCGACAGAGCCCGACAGAGCCCAGTAGAACCCAGTAGAGTCCGACAGAGCCCGACAGAGCCCGTAAGAGCCCGACAGAACCCGACAGAGCCCGACAGATCCCAGTAGAGCCCGACAGAACCCGACAGAGCCCGACAGAGCCCAGTAGAGCCCGACAGAGCCCGACAGGGCCCGACAGGGCCCAGTAGAGCCCGACAGAGCCCGACAGAGCCCGACAGAGCCCGACAGGGCCCGACAGGGCCCGACAGAGCCCAGTAGAGCCCGACAGAGCCCGACAGAGCCCGACAGAGCCCGACAGAGCCCAGTAGAGCCCGACAGAGCCCGACAGGGCCCGACAGAGCCCGACAGGGCCCGACAGGGAACAGTAGAGCCCAGTAGAGCCCGACATGGCCCGACAGAGCCCGACAGAGCTTGACAGAGCCCGACAGGGCCCGACAGGGCCCGACAGAGCCCGACAGAGCCCGACAGAGCCCGACAGGGCCCGACAGGGCCCGACAGGGAACAGTAGATCCCAGTAGAGCCCGACAGAGCCCGACAGAGCCCGACAGAGCCCGACAGGGCCCGACAGGGCCCGACAGGGCCCAGTAGACCCCGACAGAGCCCGACAGAGCCCGACAGAGCCCGACAGAGCCCGACAGAGCCCGACAAGCCCGACAGGGCCCGACAGGGCCCAGTAGAGCCCGACAGAGCCCGACAGAGCCCGACAGAACCTGACAGAGCCCGACAGAGCCCGACAGAGCCCGACAGAGCCCGACAGGGCCCGACAGGGCCCAGTAGAGCCCGACAGAGCCCAGTAGAGCCCGACAGAGCCCGACAGAGCCCGACAGAGCCCGACAGAGCCCAGTAGAGCCCGACAGAGCCCGACAGAGCCCGACAGAGCCCGACAGGGCCCGACAGGGCCCGACTGAGCCCGACCGGGCCCGACAGGGCCCGACAGGGCCCAGTAGAGCCCGACAGAGCCCGACAGGGCCCGACAGGGCCCGACAGGGCCCGACAGGGCCCGACAGAGCCCGACAGAGCCCAGTAGAGCCCAGTAGAGCCCGACAGAGCCCGACAGGGCCCGACAGGGCCCGACAGGGCCCGACAGAGCACGACAGAGCCCGACAGAGCCCAGTAGAGCCCGACAGAGCCCGACAGAGCCCGACAGGGCCCGACAGAGCCCGACAGGTCCCGACAGAGCCTAGTAGAGCCCGACAGAGCCCGACAGAGCCCGACAGAGCCCGACAGAGCCCGACAGGGCCCAGTAGAGCCCGACAGAGCCCGACAGAGCCCAGTAGAGACCGACAGAGCCCGACAGAGCCCGACAGAGCCCGACAGAGCCCAGTAGAGCCCGACAGAGCCCGACAGAGCCCGACAGGGCCCGACAGGGCCCAGTAGAGCCCGACAGAGCCCGACAGAGCCCAGTAGAACCCAGTAGAGTCCGACAGAGCCCGACAGAGCCCGTAAGAGCCCGACAGAACCCGCCAGAGCCCGACAGAGCCCAGTAGAGCCCGACAGAACCCGACAGAGCCCGACAGAGCCCAGTAGAGCCCGACAGAGCCCGACAGGGCCCGACAGGGCCCGACAGGGCCCAGTAGAGCCCGACAGAGCCCGACAGAGCCCGACAGAGCCCGACAGGGCCCGACAGGGCCCGACAGAGCCCAGTAGAGCCCGACAGAGCCCGACAGAGCCCGACAGAGCCCGACAGAGCCCAGTAGAGCCCGAAAGAGCCCGACAGAGCCCGACAGAGCCCGACAGGGCCCGACAGGGCCCAGTAGAGCCCGACAGAGCCCGACAGGGCCCGACAGGGCCCGACAGGGCCCAGTAGAGCCCGACAGAGCCCGACAGGGCCCGACAGAGCCCGACAGGGCCCGACAGGGAACAGTAGAGCCCAGTAGAGCCCGACAGGGCCCGACAGAGCCCGACAGAGCTTGACAGAGCCCGACAGGGCCCGACAGGGCCCGACAGAGCCCGACAGAGCCCGACAGGGCCCGACAGGGCCCGACAGGGAACAGTAGAGCCCAGTAGAGCCCGACAGAGCCCGACAGAGCCCGACAGAGCCCGACAGGGCCCGACAGGGCCCGACAGGGCCCAATACAGCCCGACAGAGCCCGACAGAGCCCAGTAGAGCCCGACAGAGCCCGACAGAGCTCGACAGGGCCCGACAGGGCCCAACAGGGCCCAGTAGAGCCCGACAGAGCCCGACAGAGCCGAGTAGAGCTTAGTAGAGCCCGACAGAGCCCGACAGAGCCCGACAGAGCCCGACAGAACCCGACAGAGCCCGACAGAGCCCGACAGAGCCCGACAGAGCCCGACAGGGCCCGACAGGGCCCGACAGGGCCCAGTAGAGCCCGACAGAGCCCGACAGAGCCCGACAGAGCCCGACAGAGCCCGACAGAGCCCAGTAGAGCCCGACAGGTCCCGACAGAGCCCGACAGGTCCCGACAGAGCCCGACAGAGCCCGACAGAGCCCGACAGAGCCCGACAGGGCCCGACAGGGCCCGACAGGGCCCGAGAGGGAACAATAGAGCCCAGTAGAGCCCGACAGAGCCCGACAGAGCCCGACAGAGCCCGACAGAGCCCAGTAGAGCCCGACAGAGCCCGACAGAGCCCGACAGAGCCCGACAGGGCCCGACAGAGCCCGACAGGGCCCGACAGAGCCTAGTAGAGCCCGACAGAGCCCGACAGAGCCCGACAGAGCCCGACAGAGCCCGACAGGGCCCAGTAGAGCCCGACAGAGCCCGACAGAGCCCAGTAGAGCCCAGTAGAGACCGACAGAGCCCGACAGAGCCCGACAGAGCCCAGTAGAGCCCGACAGAGCCAGACAGAGCCCGACAGGGCCCGACAGGGCCCAGTAGAGCCCGACAGAGCCCGACAGAGCCCAGTAGAACCCAGTAGAGTCCGACAGAGCCCGACAGAGCCCGTAAGAGCCCGACAGAACCCGACAGAGCCCGACAGAGCCCAGTAGAGCCCGACAGAACCCGACAGAGCCCGACAGAGCCCAGTAGAGCCCGACAGAGCCCGACAGGGCCCGACAGGGCCCGACAGGGCCCAGTAGAGCCCGACAGAGCCCGACAGAGCCCGACAGGGCCCGACAGGGCCCGACAGGGCCCGACAGGGCCCGACAGAGCCCAGTAGAGCCCGACAGAGCCCGACAGAGCCCGACAGAACCCGACAGAGCCCGACAGAGCCCGACAGAGCCCGACAGGGCCCGACAGGGCCCAGTAGAGCCCGACAGAGCCCAGTAGAGCCCGACAGAGCCCGACAGAGCCCGACAGAGCCCGACAGAGCCCGACAGAGCCCAGTAGAGCCCGACAGAGCCCGACAGAGCCCGACAGAGCCCGACAGGGCCCGACAGGGTTCGACTGAGCCCGACCGGGCCCGACAGGGCCCGACAGGGCCCAGTAGAGCCCGACAGAGCCCGACAGAGCCCGACAGAACCCGACAGAGCCCGACAGGGCCCGACAGGGCCCGACAGAGCCCGACAGAGCCCGACAGGGCCCGACAGGGCCCAGTAGAGCCCGACAGAGCCCGACAGAGCCCAGTAGAACCCAGTAGAGTCCGACAGAGCCCGACAGAGCCCGTAAGAGCCCGACAGAACCCGACAGAGCCCGACAGAGCCCAGTAGAGCCCGACAGAACCCGACAGAGCCCGACAGAGCCCAGTAGAGCCCGACAGAGCCCGACAGGGCCCGACAGGGCCCGACAGGGCCCAGTACAGCCCGACAGAGCCCGACAGAGCCCGACAGAGCCCGACAGGGCCCGACAGGGCCCGACAGAGCCCAGTAGAGCCCGACAGAGCCCGACAGAGCCCGACAGAACCCGACAGAGCCCGACAGAGCCCAGTAGAGCCCGAAAGAGCCCGACAGAGCCCGACAGAGCCCGACAGGGCCCGACAGGGCCCAGTAGAGCCCGACAGAGCCCGACAGGGCCCGACAGGGCCCGACAGGGCCCAGTAGAGCCCGACAGAGCCCGACAGGGCCCGACAGGGCCCGACAGGGCCCGACAGGGAACAGTAGAGCCCAGTAGAGCCCGACAGGGCCCGACAGAGCCCGACAGAGCTTGACAGAGCCCGACAGGGCCCGACAGGGCCCGACAGAGCCCGACAGAGCCCGACAGGGCCCGACAGGGAACAGTAGAGCCCAGTAGAGCCCGACAGAGCCCGACAGAGCCCGACAGGGCCCGACAGGGCCCAACAGGGCCCAATACAGCCCGACAGAGCCCGACAGAGCCCAGTAGAGCCCGACAGAGCCCGACAGAGCTCGACAGGGCCCGACAGGGCCCAACAGGGCCCAGTAGAGCCCGACAGAGCCCGACAGAGCCGAGTAGAGCTTAGTAGAGCCCGACAGAGCCCGACAGAGCCCGACAGAACCCGACAGAGCCCGACAGAGCCCAGTAGAGCCCGACAGAGCCCGACAGAGCCCGACAGGGCCCGACAGGGCCCGACAGGGCCCAGTAGAGCCCGACAGAGCCCGACAGAGCCCGACAGAGTCTGACAGAGCCCGACAGAGCCCAGTAGAGCCCGACAGAGCCCGACAGAGCCCGACAGAGCCCGACAGGTCCCGACAGAGCCCGACAGAGCCCGACAGAGCCCGACAGGGCCCGACAGGGCCCGACAGAGCCCGACAGGGCCCGACAGGGCCCGACAGAGCCCGACAGGGCCCGACAGGGCCCGACAGGGCCCGAGAGGGAACAATAGAGCCCAGTAGAGCCCGACAGAGCCCGACAGAGCCCGACAGAGCCCGACAGAGCCCGACAGAGCCCAGTAGAGCCCGACAGAGCCCGACAGAGCCCGACAGAGCCCGACAGGGCCCGACAGAGCCCGACAGGGCCCGACAGAGCCTAGTAGAGCCCGACAGAGCCCGACAGAGCCCGACAGAGCCCGACAGGGCCCAGTAGAGCCCGACAGAGCCCGACAGAGCCCAGTAGAGCCCAGTAGAGACCGACAGAGCCCGACAGAGCCCGACAGAGCCCAGTAGAGCCCGACAGAGCCCGACAGAGCCCGACAGGGCCCGACAGGGCCCGACAGGGCCCAGTAGAGCCCGACAGAGCCCGACAGAGCCCAGTAGAACCCAGTAGAGTCCGACAGAGCCCGACAGAGCCCGTAAGAGCCCGACAGAACCCGACAGAGCCCGACAGAGCCCAGTAGAGCCCGACAGAACCCGACAGAGCCCGACAGAGCCCAGTAGAGCCCGACAGAGCCCGACAGGGCCCGACAGGGCCCGACAGGGCCCAGTAGAGCCCGACAGAGCCCGACAGAGCCTGACAGGGCCCGACAGGGCCCGACAGGGCCCGACAGAGCCCGACAGGGCCCGACAGGGGCCGACAGAGCCCGACAGAGCCCAGTAGAGCCCGACAGAGCCCGACAGAGCCCGACAGAGCCCGACAGAGCCCGACAGAGCCCGACAGGGCCCGACAGGGCCCAGTAGAGCCCGACAGAGCCCAGTAGAGCCCGACAGAGCCCGACAGAGCCCCACAGAGCCCAGTAGAGCCCGACAGAGCCCGACAGAGCCCGACAGAGCCCGACAGAGCCCGACAGGGCCCGACAGGGTTCGACTGAGCCCGACCGGGCCCGACAGGGCCCGACAGGGCCCAGTAGAGCCCGACAGAGCCCGACAGAGCCCGACAGAACCCGACAGAGCCCGACAGGGCCCGACAGGGCCCGACAGAGCCCGACAGAGCCCGACAGAGCCAGTAGAGCCCAGTAGAGCCCGACAGAGCCCGACAGGGCCTGACAGGGCCCGACAGAGCCCGACAGAGCCCGACAGAGCCCAGTAGAGCCCAGTCGAGCCCGACAGAGCCCGACAGAGCCCGACAGAGCCCGACAGAGCCCAGTAGAGCCCGACAGAGCCCGACAGGGCCCGACAGGGCCCGACAGGGCCCAGTAGAGCCCGACAGAGCCCGACAGAGCCCGACAGAGCCCGACAGAGCCCGACAGGGCCCGACAGGGCCCGACAGGGCCCAGTAGAGCCCGACAGAGCCCGACAGAGCCCGACAGAGCCCAGTAGAGCCCAGTAGAGCCCGACAGAGCCCGACAGAGCCCGACAGAGCCCAGTAGAGCCCGACAGAGCCCGACAGAGCCCGACAGAGCCCGACAGAGCCCGACAGGGCCCGACAGCGCCCGACAGCGCCCGACAGAGCCCGACAGAGCCCGACAGGGCCCGACAGAGCCCGACAGAGCCCGACAGGTCCCGACAGAGCCCGACAGGGCCCGACGAGCCCCAACAGAGCCCGACAGAGCCCAGTAGAGCCCGACAGAGCCCGACAGGGCCCGACAGAGCCCGACAGAGCCCGACAGGGCCCGACAGGGCCCGACAGAGCCCGACAGAGCCCGACAGGGCCCAGTAGAGCCCGACAGAGCCCGACAGAGCCCGACAGGGCCCGACAGGGCCCGACAGGGCCCGACAGGGCCCGACAGAGCCCAGTAGAGCCCGACAGAGCCCGACAGAGCCCGACAGAGCCCGACAGAGCCCGACAGGGCCCAGTAGAGCCCAGTAGAGCCCGACAGAGCCCAGTAGAGCCCGACAGAGCCCGACAGAGCCTGACAGAGCCCGACAGGGCCCGACAGAGCCCGACAGAGCCCGACTGATCCCGACAGGGCCCGACAGAGCCCGACAGAGCCCGACAGGGCCCAGTAGAGCCCGACAGAGCCTGACAGAGCCCGACAGAGCCCGACAGAGCCCAGTAGAGCCCGACAGAGCCCGACAGAGCCCGACAGAGCCCGACAGGGCCCAGTAGAGCCCGACAGAGCCCGACAGAGCCCAGTAGAGCCCAGTAGAGCCCGACAGAGCCCGACAGAGCCCGACAGAGCCCGACAGGGCCCGACAGGGCCCGACAGAGACCGACAGGGCCCGACAGGGCCCGACAGAGCCCGACAGGGCCCGACAGGGCCCGACAGGGCCCAGTAGAGCCCGACAGAGCCCGACAGAGCCCGACAGGGCCCGACAGGGCCCGACAGAACCCGACCGGGCCCGACAGGGCCCGACAGGGCCCAGTAGAGCACGACAGAGCCCAACAGAGCCCGACAGAACCCGACAGAGCCCGACAGGGCCCGACAGGGCCCGACAGGGCCCGACAGAGCCCGACAGAGCCAAGTAGAGCCCAGTAGAGCCCGACAGAGCCCGACAGGGCCCGACAGGGCCCGACAGAGCCCGACAGAGCCCAGTAGAGCCCAGTAGAGGCCGACAGAGCCCGACAGAGCCCGACAGAGCCCGACAGAGCCCAGTAGAGCCCGACAGAGCCCGACAGGGCCCGACAGGGCCCGACAGGGCCCAGTAGAGCCCGACAGAGCCCGACAGAGCCCGACAGAGCCCGACAGGGCCCGACAGGGCCCAGTAGAGCCCGACAGAGCCCGACAGAGCCCGACAGAGCCCAGTAGAGCCCAGTGGAGCCCGACAGAGCCCGACAGAGCCCGACAGAGCCCGACAGAGCCCGACAGGGCCCGACAGAGCCCGACAGGGCCCGACAGAGCCCGACAGGGCCCGACAGGGCCCGACAGAGCCCGACAGGGCCCGACAGAGCCCGACAGAGCCCGACAGAGCCCGACAGAGCCCGACAGGGCCCGACAGAGCCCGACAGGGCCCAGTGGAACCCGACAGAGCCCGACAGGGCCCGACAGAGACCGACAGAGCCCGACAGGGCCCGACAGGGCCCGACAGGGCCCGACAGAGCCCGACAGGGCCCGACAGGGCCCGACAGAGCCCGACAGAGCCCGACAGGGCCCGACAGAGCCCGACAGGGCCCGACAGAGCCCGACAGGGCCCGACAGAGCCCGACAGAGCCCGACAGGGCCCAGTAGAGCCCGACAGAGCCCGACAGAGCCCGACAGGGCCCGACAGGGCCCGACAGAGCCCGACAGAGCCCGACAGGGCCCAGTAGAGCCCAGTAGAGCCCGACAGAGCCCAGTAGAGCCCGACAGAGCCCGACAGAGCCCGACAGAGCCCGACAGGGCCCGACAGAGCCCGACAGAGCCCGACAGAGCCCGACAGGGTCCGACAGAGCCCGACAGAGCCCGACAGAGCCCGACAGGGCCCAGTAGAGCCCGAAAGAGCCTGACAGAGCCCGACAGAGCCCAGTAGAGCCCGACAGAGCCCGACAGAGCCCGACAGGGCCCGACAGGGCCCGACAGGGCCCAGTAGAGTCCGACAGAGCCCGACAGAGCCCGACAGGGCCCGACAGGGCCCGACAGAGCCCAGTCGGGCCCTACAGAGCCCGACAGAGCCCTACAGAACCCGACAGAGCCCGACAGAGCCCAGTAGAGCCCGAAAGAGCCCGACAGAGCCCGACAGAGCCCGATAGGGCTCGACAGGGCCCGACAGGGCCCAGTAGAGCCCGACAGAGCCCGACAGGGCCCGACAGGGCCCAACAGGGCCCAGTAGAGCCCGACAGAGCCCCACAGAGCCCGACAGAGCCCGACAGGGCCCGACAGAGCCCGACAGGGCCCGACAGGGAACAGTAGAGCCCAGTAGAGCCCGACAGGGCCCGACAGAGCCCGACAGAGCTTGACAGAGCCCGACAGGGCCCGACAGGGCCCGACAGAGCCCGACAGAGCCCGACAGAGCCCGACAGAGCCCGACAGGGCCCGACAGGGAACAGTAGAGCCCATTAGAGCCCGACAGAGCCCGACAGAGCCCGACAGAGCCCGACAGGGCCCAACAGGGCCCAACAGGGCCCAATAGAGCCCGACAGAGCCCGACAGAGCCCAGTAGAGCCCGACAGAGCCCGACAGAGCCCGACAGGGCCCGACAGGGCCCAACAGGGCCCAGTAGAGCCCGACAGAGCCCGACAGAGCCCAGTAGAGCTTAGTAGAGACCGACAGAGCCCGACAGAGCCCGACAGAGCCCGACAGAACCCGACAGAGCCCGACAGAGCCCAGTAGAGCCCGACAGAGCCCGACAGAGCCCGACAGGGCCCGACAGGGCCCGACAGGGCCCAGTAGAGCCCGACAGAGTTCGACAGAGCCCGACAGAGCCCGACAGAGCCCAGTAGAGCCCGACAGAGCCCGACAGAGCCCGACAGAGCCCGACAGAGCCCGACAGAGCCCAGTAGAGCCCGACAGAGCCCGACAGAGCCCGACAGGTCCCGACAGAGCCCGACAGAGCCCGACAGAGCCCGACAGAGCCCGACAGGGCCCAGTAGAGCCCGACAGAGCCCGACAGAGCCCGACAGAGCCCGACAGGGCCCGACAGGGCCCGACAGGGCCCGACAGAGCCCGACAGAGCCCGACAGGGCCCGACAGGGCCCGACAGAGCCCGACAGGGCCCGAGAGGGAACAATAGAGCCCAGTAGAGCCCGACAGAGCCCGACAGAGCCCGACAGAGCCCGACAGAGCCCGACAGGGCCCGACAGGGCCCTACAGAGCCCGACAGGGCCCGACAGGGCCCGACAGGGCCCGACAGAGCCCAGTAGAGCCCGACAGAGCCCGACAGAGCCCGACAGAGCCCGACAGAACCCGACAGAGCCCGACAGAGCCCAGTAGAGCCCGACAGAGCCCGACAGAGCCCGACAGAGCCCGACAGGGCCCGACAGAGCCCGACAGGGCCCGACAGGGCCCGACAGAGACCGACAGAGCCCGACAGAGCCCGACAGGGCCCGACAGGGCCCGACAGGGCCCGACAGAGCCCGACAGGGCCCGACAGAGCCCGACAGGGCCCGACAGAGCCCGACAGGGCCCAGTAGAGCCCGACAGAGCCCGACAGAGCCCGACAGGGCCCGACAGGGCCCGACAGGCCCCAACAGGGCCCGACAGAGCCCGACAGAGCCCAGTAGAGCCCGACAGAGCCCGACAGAGCCCGACAGAGCCCGACAGGGCCCAGTAGAGCCCAGTAGAGCCCGACAGAGCCCAGTAGAGCCCGACAGAGCCCGACAGAGCCCGACAGAGCCCGACAGAGCCCGACAGGGCCCGACAGAGCCCGACAGAGCCCGACAGGGTCCGACAGAGCCCGACAGAGCCCGACAGGGCCCAGTAGAGCCCCACAGAGCCTGACAGAGCCCGACAGAGCCCGACAGAGCCCAGTAGAGCCCGACAGAGCCCGACAGAGCCCGACAGAGCCCGACAGGGCCCGACAGGGCCCAGTAGAGCCCGACAGAGCCCGACAGAGCCCAGTAGAGCCCAGTAGAGCCCAACAGGGCCCGACAGAGCCCGACAGAGCCCGACAGGGCCCGACAGAGACCGACAGAGCCCGACAGAGCCCGACAGAACCCGACAGAGCCCGACAGAGCCCGACAGAGCCCGACAGAGCCCGACAGGGCCCGACAGAGCCCGACAGGGCCCGACAGGGCCCGACAGGGCCCAGTAGAGCCCGACAGAGCCCGACAGAGCCCGACAGAGCCCGACAGAGCCCGACAGAGCCCAGTAGAGCCCGACAGGTCCCGACAGAGCCCGACAGGTCCCGACAGAGCCCGACAGAGCCCGACAGAGCCCGACAGAGCCCGACAGGGCCCGACAGGGCCCGACAGGGCCCGAGAGGGAACAATAGAGCCCAGTAGAGCCCGACAGAGCCCGACAGAGCCCGACAGAGCCCGACAGAGCCCAGTAGAGCCCGACAGAGCCCGACAGAGCCCGACAGAGCCCGACAGGGCCCGACAGAGCCCGACAGGGCCCGACAGAGCCTAGTAGAGCCCGACAGAGCCCGACAGAGCCCGACAGAGCCCGACAGAGCCCGACAGGGCCCAGTAGAGCCCGACAGAGCCCGACAGAGCCCAGTAGAGCCCAGTAGAGACCGACAGAGCCCGACAGAGCCCGACAGAGCCCAGTAGAGCCCGACAGAGCCAGACAGAGCCCGACAGGGCCCGACAGGGCCCAGTAGAGCCCGACAGAGCCCGACAGAGCCCAGTAGAACCCAGTAGAGTCCGACAGAGCCCGACAGAGCCCGTAAGAGCCCGACAGAACCCGACAGAGCCCGACAGAGCCCAGTAGAGCCCGACAGAACCCGACAGAGCCCGACAGAGCCCAGTAGAGCCCGACAGAGCCCGACAGGGCCCGACAGGGCCCGACAGGGCCCAGTAGAGCCCGACAGAGCCCGACAGAGCCCGACAGGGCCCGACAGGGCCCGACAGGGCCCGACAGGGCCCGACAGAGCCCAGTAGAGCCCGACAGAGCCCGACAGAGCCCGACAGAACCCGACAGAGCCCGACAGAGCCCGACAGAGCCCGACAGGGCCCGACAGGGCCCAGTAGAGCCCGACAGAGCCCAGTAGAGCCCGACAGAGCCCGACAGAGCCCGACAGAGCCCGACAGAGCCCGACAGAGCCCAGTAGAGCCCGACAGAGCCCGACAGAGCCCGACAGAGCCCGACAGGGCCCGACAGGGTTCGACTGAGCCCGACCGGGCCCGACAGGGCCCGACAGGGCCCAGTAGAGCCCGACAGAGCCCGACAGAGCCCGACAGAACCCGACAGAGCCCGACAGGGCCCGACAGGGCCCGACAGAGCCCGACAGAGCCCGACAGGGCCCGACAGGGCCCAGTAGAGCCCGACAGAGCCCGACAGAGCCCAGTAGAACCCAGTAGAGTCCGACAGAGCCCGACAGAGCCCGTAAGAGCCCGACAGAACCCGACAGAGCCCGACAGAGCCCAGTAGAGCCCGACAGAACCCGACAGAGCCCGACAGAGCCCAGTAGAGCCCGACAGAGCCCGACAGGGCCCGACAGGGCCCGACAGGGCCCAGTACAGCCCGACAGAGCCCGACAGAGCCCGACAGAGCCCGACAGGGCCCGACAGGGCCCGACAGAGCCCAGTAGAGCCCGACAGAGCCCGACAGAGCCCGACAGAACCCGACAGAGCCCGACAGAGCCCAGTAGAGCCCGAAAGAGCCCGACAGAGCCCGACAGAGCCCGACAGGGCCCGACAGGGCCCAGTAGAGCCCGACAGAGCCCGACAGGGCCCGACAGGGCCCGACAGGGCCCAGTAGAGCCCGACAGAGCCCGACAGGGCCCGACAGGGCCCGACAGGGCCCGACAGGGAACAGTAGAGCCCAGTAGAGCCCGACAGGGCCCGACAGAGCCCGACAGAGCTTGACAGAGCCCGACAGGGCCCGACAGGGCCCGACAGAGCCCGACAGAGCCCGACAGGGCCCGACAGGGAACAGTAGAGCCCAGTAGAGCCCGACAGAGCCCGACAGAGCCCGACAGGGCCCGACAGGGCCCAACAGGGCCCAATACAGCCCGACAGAGCCCGACAGAGCCCAGTAGAGCCCGACAGAGCCCGACAGAGCTCGACAGGGCCCGACAGGGCCCAACAGGGCCCAGTAGAGCCCGACAGAGCCCGACAGAGCCGAGTAGAGCTTAGTAGAGCCCGACAGAGCCCGACAGAGCCCGACAGAACCCGACAGAGCCCGACAGAGCCCAGTAGAGCCCGACAGAGCCCGACAGAGCCCGACAGGGCCCGACAGGGCCCGACAGGGCCCAGTAGAGCCCGACAGAGCCCGACAGAGCCCGACAGAGTCTGACAGAGCCCGACAGAGCCCAGTAGAGCCCGACAGAGCCCGACAGAGCCCGACAGAGCCCGACAGGTCCCGACAGAGCCCGACAGAGCCCGACAGAGCCCGACAGGGCCCGACAGGGCCCGACAGAGCCCGACAGGGCCCGACAGGGCCCGACAGAGCCCGACAGGGCCCGACAGGGCCCGACAGGGCCCGAGAGGGAACAATAGAGCCCAGTAGAGCCCGACAGAGCCCGACAGAGCCCGACAGAGCCCGACAGAGCCCGACAGAGCCCAGTAGAGCCCGACAGAGCCCGACAGAGCCCGACAGAGCCCGACAGGGCCCGACAGAGCCCGACAGGGCCCGACAGAGCCTAGTAGAGCCCGACAGAGCCCGACAGAGCCCGACAGAGCCCGACAGGGCCCAGTAGAGCCCGACAGAGCCCGACAGAGCCCAGTAGAGCCCAGTAGAGACCGACAGAGCCCGACAGAGCCCGACAGAGCCCAGTAGAGCCCGACAGAGCCCGACAGAGCCCGACAGGGCCCGACAGGGCCCGACAGGGCCCAGTAGAGCCCGACAGAGCCCGACAGAGCCCAGTAGAACCCAGTAGAGTCCGACAGAGCCCGACAGAGCCCGTAAGAGCCCGACAGAACCCGACAGAGCCCGACAGAGCCCAGTAGAGCCCGACAGAACCCGACAGAGCCCGACAGAGCCCAGTAGAGCCCGACAGAGCCCGACAGGGCCCGACAGGGCCCGACAGGGCCCAGTAGAGCCCGACAGAGCCCGACAGAGCCTGACAGGGCCCGACAGGGCCCGACAGGGCCCGACAGAGCCCGACAGGGCCCGACAGGGGCCGACAGAGCCCGACAGAGCCCAGTAGAGCCCGACAGAGCCCGACAGAGCCCGACAGAGCCCGACAGAGCCCGACAGAGCCCGACAGGGCCCGACAGGGCCCAGTAGAGCCCGACAGAGCCCAGTAGAGCCCGACAGAGCCCGACAGAGCCCCACAGAGCCCAGTAGAGCCCGACAGAGCCCGACAGAGCCCGACAGAGCCCGACAGAGCCCGACAGGGCCCGACAGGGTTCGACTGAGCCCGACCGGGCCCGACAGGGCCCGACAGGGCCCAGTAGAGCCCGACAGAGCCCGACAGAGCCCGACAGAACCCGACAGAGCCCGACAGGGCCCGACAGGGCCCGACAGAGCCCGACAGAGCCCGACAGAGCCAGTAGAGCCCAGTAGAGCCCGACAGAGCCCGACAGGGCCTGACAGGGCCCGACAGAGCCCGACAGAGCCCGACAGAGCCCAGTAGAGCCCAGTCGAGCCCGACAGAGCCCGACAGAGCCCGACAGAGCCCGACAGAGCCCAGTAGAGCCCGACAGAGCCCGACAGGGCCCGACAGGGCCCGACAGGGCCCAGTAGAGCCCGACAGAGCCCGACAGAGCCCGACAGAGCCCGACAGAGCCCGACAGGGCCCGACAGGGCCCGACAGGGCCCAGTAGAGCCCGACAGAGCCCGACAGAGCCCGACAGAGCCCAGTAGAGCCCAGTAGAGCCCGACAGAGCCCGACAGAGCCCGACAGAGCCCAGTAGAGCCCGACAGAGCCCGACAGAGCCCGACAGAGCCCGACAGAGCCCGACAGGGCCCGACAGCGCCCGACAGCGCCCGACAGAGCCCGACAGAGCCCGACAGGGCCCGACAGAGCCCGACAGAGCCCGACAGGTCCCGACAGAGCCCGACAGGGCCCGACGAGCCCCAACAGAGCCCGACAGAGCCCAGTAGAGCCCGACAGAGCCCGACAGGGCCCGACAGAGCCCGACAGAGCCCGACAGGGCCCGACAGGGCCCGACAGAGCCCGACAGAGCCCGACAGGGCCCAGTAGAGCCCGACAGAGCCCGACAGAGCCCGACAGGGCCCGACAGGGCCCGACAGGGCCCGACAGGGCCCGACAGAGCCCAGTAGAGCCCGACAGAGCCCGACAGAGCCCGACAGAGCCCGACAGAGCCCGACAGGGCCCAGTAGAGCCCAGTAGAGCCCGACAGAGCCCAGTAGAGCCCGACAGAGCCCGACAGAGCCTGACAGAGCCCGACAGGGCCCGACAGAGCCCGACAGAGCCCGACTGATCCCGACAGGGCCCGACAGAGCCCGACAGAGCCCGACAGGGCCCAGTAGAGCCCGACAGAGCCTGACAGAGCCCGACAGAGCCCGACAGAGCCCAGTAGAGCCCGACAGAGCCCGACAGAGCCCGACAGAGCCCGACAGGGCCCAGTAGAGCCCGACAGAGCCCGACAGAGCCCAGTAGAGCCCAGTAGAGCCCGACAGAGCCCGACAGAGCCCGACAGAGCCCGACAGGGCCCGACAGGGCCCGACAGAGACCGACAGGGCCCGACAGGGCCCGACAGAGCCCGACAGGGCCCGACAGGGCCCGACAGGGCCCAGTAGAGCCCGACAGAGCCCGACAGAGCCCGACAGGGCCCGACAGGGCCCGACAGAACCCGACCGGGCCCGACAGGGCCCGACAGGGCCCAGTAGAGCACGACAGAGCCCAACAGAGCCCGACAGAACCCGACAGAGCCCGACAGGGCCCGACAGGGCCCGACAGGGCCCGACAGAGCCCGACAGAGCCAAGTAGAGCCCAGTAGAGCCCGACAGAGCCCGACAGGGCCCGACAGGGCCCGACAGAGCCCGACAGAGCCCAGTAGAGCCCAGTAGAGGCCGACAGAGCCCGACAGAGCCCGACAGAGCCCGACAGAGCCCAGTAGAGCCCGACAGAGCCCGACAGGGCCCGACAGGGCCCGACAGGGCCCAGTAGAGCCCGACAGAGCCCGACAGAGCCCGACAGAGCCCGACAGGGCCCGACAGGGCCCAGTAGAGCCCGACAGAGCCCGACAGAGCCCGACAGAGCCCAGTAGAGCCCAGTGGAGCCCGACAGAGCCCGACAGAGCCCGACAGAGCCCGACAGAGCCCGACAGGGCCCGACAGAGCCCGACAGGGCCCGACAGAGCCCGACAGGGCCCGACAGGGCCCGACAGAGCCCGACAGGGCCCGACAGAGCCCGACAGAGCCCGACAGAGCCCGACAGAGCCCGACAGGGCCCGACAGAGCCCGACAGGGCCCAGTGGAACCCGACAGAGCCCGACAGGGCCCGACAGAGACCGACAGAGCCCGACAGGGCCCGACAGGGCCCGACAGGGCCCGACAGAGCCCGACAGGGCCCGACAGGGCCCGACAGAGCCCGACAGAGCCCGACAGGGCCCGACAGAGCCCGACAGGGCCCGACAGAGCCCGACAGGGCCCGACAGAGCCCGACAGAGCCCGACAGGGCCCAGTAGAGCCCGACAGAGCCCGACAGAGCCCGACAGGGCCCGACAGGGCCCGACAGAGCCCGACAGAGCCCGACAGGGCCCAGTAGAGCCCAGTAGAGCCCGACAGAGCCCAGTAGAGCCCGACAGAGCCCGACAGAGCCCGACAGAGCCCGACAGGGCCCGACAGAGCCCGACAGAGCCCGACAGAGCCCGACAGGGTCCGACAGAGCCCGACAGAGCCCGACAGAGCCCGACAGGGCCCAGTAGAGCCCGAAAGAGCCTGACAGAGCCCGACAGAGCCCAGTAGAGCCCGACAGAGCCCGACAGAGCCCGACAGGGCCCGACAGGGCCCGACAGGGCCCAGTAGAGTCCGACAGAGCCCGACAGAGCCCGACAGGGCCCGACAGGGCCCGACAGAGCCCAGTCGGGCCCTACAGAGCCCGACAGAGCCCTACAGAACCCGACAGAGCCCGACAGAGCCCAGTAGAGCCCGAAAGAGCCCGACAGAGCCCGACAGAGCCCGATAGGGCTCGACAGGGCCCGACAGGGCCCAGTAGAGCCCGACAGAGCCCGACAGGGCCCGACAGGGCCCAACAGGGCCCAGTAGAGCCCGACAGAGCCCCACAGAGCCCGACAGAGCCCGACAGGGCCCGACAGAGCCCGACAGGGCCCGACAGGGAACAGTAGAGCCCAGTAGAGCCCGACAGGGCCCGACAGAGCCCGACAGAGCTTGACAGAGCCCGACAGGGCCCGACAGGGCCCGACAGAGCCCGACAGAGCCCGACAGAGCCCGACAGAGCCCGACAGGGCCCGACAGGGAACAGTAGAGCCCATTAGAGCCCGACAGAGCCCGACAGAGCCCGACAGAGCCCGACAGGGCCCAACAGGGCCCAACAGGGCCCAATAGAGCCCGACAGAGCCCGACAGAGCCCAGTAGAGCCCGACAGAGCCCGACAGAGCCCGACAGGGCCCGACAGGGCCCAACAGGGCCCAGTAGAGCCCGACAGAGCCCGACAGAGCCCAGTAGAGCTTAGTAGAGACCGACAGAGCCCGACAGAGCCCGACAGAGCCCGACAGAACCCGACAGAGCCCGACAGAGCCCAGTAGAGCCCGACAGAGCCCGACAGAGCCCGACAGGGCCCGACAGGGCCCGACAGGGCCCAGTAGAGCCCGACAGAGTTCGACAGAGCCCGACAGAGCCCGACAGAGCCCAGTAGAGCCCGACAGAGCCCGACAGAGCCCGACAGAGCCCGACAGAGCCCGACAGAGCCCAGTAGAGCCCGACAGAGCCCGACAGAGCCCGACAGGTCCCGACAGAGCCCGACAGAGCCCGACAGAGCCCGACAGAGCCCGACAGGGCCCAGTAGAGCCCGACAGAGCCCGACAGAGCCCGACAGAGCCCGACAGGGCCCGACAGGGCCCGACAGGGCCCGACAGAGCCCGACAGAGCCCGACAGGGCCCGACAGGGCCCGACAGAGCCCGACAGGGCCCGAGAGGGAACAATAGAGCCCAGTAGAGCCCGACAGAGCCCGACAGAGCCCGACAGAGCCCGACAGAGCCCGACAGGGCCCGACAGGGCCCTACAGAGCCCGACAGGGCCCGACAGGGCCCGACAGGGCCCGACAGAGCCCAGTAGAGCCCGACAGAGCCCGACAGAGCCCGACAGAGCCCGACAGAACCCGACAGAGCCCGACAGAGCCCAGTAGAGCCCGACAGAGCCCGACAGAGCCCGACAGAGCCCGACAGGGCCCGACAGAGCCCGACAGGGCCCGACAGGGCCCGACAGAGACCGACAGAGCCCGACAGAGCCCGACAGGGCCCGACAGGGCCCGACAGGGCCCGACAGAGCCCGACAGGGCCCGACAGAGCCCGACAGGGCCCGACAGAGCCCGACAGGGCCCGACAGAGCCCGACAGGGCCCAGTAGAGCCCGACAGAGCCCGACAGAGCCCGACAGGGCCCGACAGGGCCCGACAGGCCCCAACAGGGCCCGACAGAGCCCGACAGAGCCCAGTAGAGCCCGACAGAGCCCGACAGAGCCCGACAGAGCCCGACAGGGCCCAGTAGAGCCCAGTAGAGCCCGACAGAGCCCAGTAGAGCCCGACAGAGCCCGACAGAGCCCGACAGAGCCCGACAGAGCCCGACAGGGCCCGACAGAGCCCGACAGAGCCCGACAGGGTCCGACAGAGCCCGACAGAGCCCGACAGGGCCCAGTAGAGCCCCACAGAGCCTGACAGAGCCCGACAGAGCCCGACAGAGCCCAGTAGAGCCCGACAGAGCCCGACAGAGCCCGACAGAGCCCGACAGGGCCCGACAGGGCCCAGTAGAGCCCGACAGAGCCCGACAGAGCCCAGTAGAGCCCAGTAGAGCCCAACAGGGCCCGACAGAGCCCGACAGAGCCCGACAGGGCCCGACAGAGACCGACAGGGCCCGACAGGGCCCGACAGGGCCCAGTAGAGCCCGACAGAGCCCGACAGAGCCCGACAGAGCCCGACAGGGCCTGACAGGGCCCAGTAGAGCCCGACAGAGCCCGACAGAGCCCAGTAGAGCCCGACAGAGCCTGACAGAGCCCGACAGAGCCCGACAGAGCCTGACAGAGCCCAGTAGAGCCCGACAGAGCCCGACAGAGCCCGACAGTTCCCGACAGGGCCCGACAGAGCCCAGTAGAGCCCGACAGAGCCCGACAGAGCCCGACAGAGCCCGACAGGGCCCGACAGGGCCCGACAGAGCCCGACAGGGCCCGTAAGAGCCCGACAGAGCCCGACAGAGCCCGACAGAGCCCGACAGAGCCCAGTAGAGCCCGACAGAGCCCGACAGAGCCCGACAGAGCCCGATAGAACCCGACAGAGCCCAGTAGAGCCCAGTAGAGCCCGACAGAGCCCGACAGGGCCCGACAGAGCCCGACAGGGCCCGACAGAGCCCGACAGAGCCCGACAGGGCCCGACAGGGCCCGACAGGGTCCGACAGAGCCGAGTAGAGCCGTACAGAGCCCGACAGAGCCCGACAGGGCCCGACAGGGCCCGACAGGGAACAGTAGAGCCCAGTAGAGCCCGACAGAGCCCGACAGAGCCCGACAGAGCCCAGTAGAGCCCAGTAGTGCCCGACAGAGCCCAACAGAGCCCGACAGGGTCCGACAGAGCCCGACAGAGCCCGACAGAGCCCGACAGAGCCCGACAGAGCCCAGTAGAGCCCAGTAGAGCCCGACAGAGCCCGAAAGGGCCCGACAGAGCCCGACAGAGCCCGACAGGGCCCGACAGGGCCCAACAGGGAACAGTAGAGCCCAGTAGAGACCGACAGAGCCCGACAGAGCCCGACAGAGCCCGACAGAGCCCAGTAGAGCCCGACAGAGCCCGACAGAGCCCGACAGAGCCCGACAGAGCCCGGCACAGCCAGACAGAGCCCGACAGGGCCCGACAGAGCCCGACAGGGCCCGACAGGACCCGACAGAGCCCGACAGAGCCCGACAGGGCCCGACAGAGCCCGACAGGGCCCGACAGGGCCTGACAGAGCCCGACAGAGCCCGACAGGGCCCGACAGGGCCCGACAGAGCCCGACAGGGCCCGACAGAGCCCAGTAGAGCCCAGTAGAGCCCGACAGATCCCGACAGAGGCCGACAGGGCCCGACAGAGCCCGACAGAGCCCGACAGAGCCCAGTAAAGCCCAGTAGAGCCCGACAGAGCCCGACAGAGCGCGACAGGGCCCGACAGGGCCCGACAGGGCCCGACAGGGCCCAGTAAAGCCCAGTAGAGCCCGACAGAGCCCAGTAGAGCCCGACAGAGCCCGACAGGGCCCGACAGGGCCCGACAGGGCCCAGTTTAGCCCAGTAGAGCCCGACAGAGCCCGAGAGAGCCCGACAGAGCCCGACAGAGCCCGACAGACCCCGACAGAGCCCAGTAGAGCCCGACAGAGGCCAGTAGAGCCCGACAGAGCCCGACAGGGCCCGACAGGGCCCAACAGGACCCAGTAGAGCCCGACACAGCCCGACAGAGCCCAGTAGAGCTTAGTAGAGCCCGACAGAGCCCGACAGAGCCCGACAGAGCCCGACAGGGCCCGACAGGGCCCAACAGGGCCCAGTAGAGCCCGACAGAGCCCGACAGAGCCCAGTAGAGCTTAGTAGAGCCCGACAGAGCCCGACAGAGCCCGACAGAGCCCGACAGAAGGCAACCGAGCCCGACAGAGCCCAGTAGAGCCCGACAGAGCCCGACAGGGCCCGACAGGGCCCGACAGGGCCCAGTAGAGCCCGACAGAGCCCGACAGAGCCCGACCGGGCCCGACAGGGCCCAGTAGAGCCCGACAGAGCCCGACAGAGCCCGACAGAGCCCGACAGAGCCCAGTAGAGCCCGACAGAGCCCGACAGAGCCCGACAGAGCCCAGTAGAGCCCGACAGAGCCCGACAGAGCCCGACAGAGCCCGACAGGGCCCAGTAGAGCCCGACAGAGCCCGACAGAGCCCGACAGGGCCCGACAGGGCCCGAGAGGGAACAGTAGAGCCCAGTAGAGCCCGACAGAGCCCGACAGGGCCCGACAGGGCCCGACAGGGCCCGACAGAGCCCAGTAGAGCCCGACAGAGCCCGACAGAGCCCGACAGAGCCCGACAGAACCCGACAGAGCCCGACAGAGCCCAGTAGAGCCCGACAGAGCCCGACAGAGCCCGACAGAGCCCGACAGGGCCCGACAGAGCCCGACAGGGCCCGACAGAGCCTAGTAGAGCCCGACAGAGCCCGACAGAGCCCGACAGAGCCCGACAGGGCCCAGTAGAGCCCGACAGAGCCCGACAGAGCCCAGTAGAGCCCAGTAGAGACCGACAGAGCCCGACAGAGCCCGACAGAGCCCGACAGGGCCCGACAGGGCCCGACAGGGCCCAGTAGATCCCGACAGAGCCCGATAGAGCCCAGTAGAACCCAGTAGAGTCCGACAGAGCCCGACAGAGCCCGTAAGAGCCCGACAGAACCCGACAGAGCCCGACAGAGCCCAGTAGAGCCCGACAGAACCCGACAGAGACCGACAGAGCCCAGTAGAGCCCGACAGAGCCCGACAGGGCCCGACAGGGCCCGAAAGGGCCCAGTAGAGCCCGACAGAGCCCGACAGAGCCCGACAGGGCCCGACAGAGCCCAGTCGGGCCCTACAGAGCCCGACAGAGCACGAAAGAACCCGACAGAGCCCGACAGAGCCCAGTAGAGCCCGAAAGAGCCCGACAGAGCCCGACAGGGCCCGACAGGGCCCAGTAGAGCCCGACAGAGCCCGACAGAGCCCGACAGGGCCCGACAGTGCCCGACAGGGCCCGACAGAGCCCGACAGGGCCCGACAGAGCCCGACAGGGCCCGAGAGGGAACAATAGAGCCCAGAAGAGCCCGACAGAGCCCGACAGAGCCCGACAGGGCCCGACAGGGCCCGACAGGGCCCGACAGGGCCCGACAGAGCCCAGTAGAGCCCGACAGAGCCCGACAGAACCCGACAGAGCCCGACAGAGCCCAGTAGAGCCCGACAGAGCCCGACAGAGCCCGACAGGGCCCGACAGAGCCCGACAGGGCCCGACAGGGAACAGTAGAGCCCAGTAGAGCCCGACAGAGCCCGACAGAGCCCGACAGGGCCCGACAGGGCCCGACAGGGCCCGACAGGGCCCAACAGGGCCCAATAGGGCCCGACAGAGCCCGACAGAGCCCGACAGAGCCCAGTAGAGCCCGAAAGAGCCCGACAGAGCCCGACAGAGCCCGACAGGGCCCGACAGGGCCCAGTAGAGCCCGACAGAGCCCCACAGAGCCCGACAGAGCCCGACAGGGCCCGACAGAGCCCGACAGGGCCCGACAGTGAACAGTAGAGCCCAGTAGAGCCCGACAGGGCCCGACAGAGCCCGACAGAGCTTGACAGAGCCCGACAGGGCCCGACAGGGCCCGACAGAGCCCGACAGAGCCCGACAGAGCCCGACATGGGCCGACAGGGAACAGTAGAGCCCAGTAGAGCCCGACAGAGCCCGACAGAGCCCGACAGAGCCCGACAGGGCCCGACAGGGCCCGACAGGGCCCGACAGGGCCCAATAGAGCCCGACAGAGCCCAGTAGAGCCCGACAGAGCCCGACAGAGCCCAACAGGGCCCGACAGGGCCCAACAGGGCCCAGTAGAGCCTGACAGAGCCCGACAGAGCCCAGTAGAGCTTAGTAGAGCCCGACAGAGCCCGACAGAGCCCGACAGAGCCCGACAGAGCCCGACAGAGCCCAGTAGAGCCCGACAGAGCCCGACAGAGCCCGACAGATCCCGACAGGGCCCGACAGGGCCCGACAGAGCCCGACAGAGCCCGACAGGGCCCAGTAGAGCCCGACAGAGCCCGACAGAGACCGACAGAGCCCGACAGAGCCCGACAGGGCCCGACAGGGCCCGACAGGGCCCAGTAGAGCCCGACAGAGCCCGACAGAGCCCAGTAGAACCCAGTAGAGTCCGACAGAGCCCGACAGAGCCCGTAAGAGCCCGACAGAACCCGACAGAGCCCGACAGAGCCCAGTAGAGCCCGACAGAACCCGACAGAGACCGACAGAGCCCAGTAGAGCCCGACAGAGCCCGACAGGGCCCGACAGGGCCCGAAAGGGCCCAGTAGAGCCCGACAGAGCCCGACAGAGCCCGACAGGGCCCGACAGAGCCCAGTCGGGCCCTACAGAGCCCGACAGAGCACGAAAGAACCCGACAGAGCCCGACAGAGCCCAGTAGAGCCCGAAAGAGCCCGACAGAGCCCGACAGGGCCCGACAGGGCCCAGTAGAGCCCGACAGAGCCCGACAGAGCCCGACAGGGCCCGACAGTGCCCGACAGGGCCCGACAGAGCCCGACAGGGCCCGACAGAGCCCGACAGGGCCCGAGAGGGAACAATAGAGCCCAGAAGAGCCCGACAGAGCCCGACAGAGCCCGACAGGGCCCGACAGGGCCCGACAGGGCCCGACAGGGCCCGACAGAGCCCAGTAGAGCCCGACAGAGCCCGACAGAACCCGACAGAGCCCGACAGAGCCCAGTAGAGCCCGACAGAGCCCGACAGAGCCCGACAGGGCCCGACAGAGCCCGACAGGGCCCGACAGGGAACAGTAGAGCCCAGTAGAGCCCGACAGAGCCCGACAGAGCCCGACAGGGCCCGACAGGGCCCGACAGGGCCCGACAGGGCCCGACAGGGCCCAACAGGGCCCAATAGGGCCCGACAGAGCCCGACAGAGCCCGACAGAGCCCAGTAGAGCCCGAAAGAGCCCGACAGAGCCCGACAGAGCCCGACAGGGCCCGACAGGGCCCAGTAGAGCCCGACAGAGCCCCACAGAGCCCGACAGAGCCCGACAGGGCCCGACAGAGCCCGACAGGGCCCGACAGGGAACAGTAGAGCCCAGTAGAGCCCGACAGGGCCCGACAGAGCCCGACAGAGCTTGACAGAGCCCGACAGGGCCCGACAGGGCCCGACAGAGCCCGACAGAGCCCGACAGAGCCCGACATGGGCCGACAGGGAACAGTAGAGCCCAGTAGAGCCCGACAGAGCCCGACAGAGCCCGACAGAGCCCGACAGGGCCCGACAGGGCCCGACAGGGCCCGACAGGGCCCAATAGAGCCCGACAGAGCCCAGTAGAGCCCGACAGAGCCCGACAGAGCCCAACAGGGCCCGACAGGGCCCAACAGGGCCCAGTAGAGCCTGACAGAGCCTGACAGAGCCCAGTAGAGCTTAGTAGAGCCCGACAGAGCCCGACAGAGCCCGACAGAGCCCGACAGAGCCCGACAGAGCCCAGTAGAGCCCGACAGAGCCCGACAGAGCCCGACAGATCCCGACAGGGCCCGACAGGGCCCGACAGAGCCCGACAGAGCCCGACAGGGCCCAGTAGAGCCCGACAGAGCCCGACAGAGACCGACAGAGCCCGACAGAGCCCGACAGGGCCCGACAGGGCCCGACAGGGCCCAGTAGAGCCCGACAGAGCCCGACAGAGCCCGACAGAGCCCGACAGAGCCCGACAGGGCCCAGTAGAGCCCAGTAGAGCCCGACAGAGCCCAGTAGAGCCCGACAGAGCCCGACAGAGCCCGACAGAGCCCGACAGGGCCCGACAGAGCCCGACAGAGCCTGACAGGGCCCGACAGAGCCCGACAGAGCCCGACAGGGCCCAGTAGAGCCCGACAGAGCCTGACAGAGCCCGACAGTGCCCGACAGAGCCCAGTAGAGCCCGACAGAGCCCGACAGAGCCCGACAGAGCCCGACAGGGCCCGACAGGGCCCAGTAGAGCCCGACAGAGCCCGACAGAGCCCAGTAGAGCCCAGTAGAGCCCGACAGAGCCCGACAGAGCCCGACAGAGCCCGACAGGGCCCGACAGAGCCCGACAGGGCCCGACAGGGCCCGACAGAGCCCAGTAGAGCCCGATAGAGCCCGACAGAGCCCGACAGGGCCCGACAGGGCCCGACAGAGCCCGACCGGGCCATACAGAGCCCGACAGGGCCCAGTAGAGCCCAGTAGAGCCCGACAGGGCCCGACAGGGCCCGACAGAGCCCGACAGAGCCCGACAGAGCCCAGTAGAGCCCAGTAGAGCCCGACAGAGCCCGACAGAACCCGACAGAGCCCGACAGAGCCCAGTAGAGCCCGACAGAGCCCGACAGGGCCCGACAGGGCCCAGTAGAGCCCGACAGAGCCCGACAGAGCCCGACAGAGCCCGACAGGGCCCGACAGGGCCCAGTAGAGCCCGACAGAGCCCGACAGAGCCCGACAGAGCCCGACAGAGCCCGACAGAGCCCGACAGAGCCCAGTAGAGCCCGACAGAGCCCGACAGAGCCCGACAGTTCCCGACAGGGCCCGACAGAGCCCAGTAGAGCCCGACAGAGCCTGACAGAGCCCGACAGAGCCCGACGGGGCCCGACAGGGCCCGACAGAGCCCGACAGAGCCCGACAGGGCCCAGTAGAGCCCGACAGAGCCCGACAGAGCCCGACAGAGCCCGACAGGGCCCGACAGAGCCCGACAGAGCCCGACAGGGCCCAGTAGAGCCCGACAGAGCCCGACAGAGCCCAGTAGAGCCCAGTAGAGACCGACAGAGCCCGACAGAGCCCGACAGAGCCCAGTAGAGCCCGACAGAGCCCGACAGAGCCCTACAGGGCCCGACAGGGCCCGACAGGGCCCAGTAGAGCCCGACAGAGCCCGACAGAGCCCAGTAGAACCCAGTAGAGTCCGACAGAGCCCGACAGAGCCCGTAAGAGCCCGACAGAACCCGACAGAGCCCGACAGAGCCCAGTAGAGCCCGACAGAACCCGACAGAGCCCGACAGAGCCCAGTAGAGCCCGACAGAGCCCGACAGGGCCCGACAGGGCCCGACAGAGCCCGACCGGGCCATACAGAGCCCGACAGGGCCCAGTAGAGCCCAGTAGAGCCCGACAGGGCCCGACAGGGCCCGACAGAGCCCGACAGAGCCCGACAGAGCCCAGTAGAGCCCAGTAGAGCCCGACAGAGCCCGACAGAACCCGACAGAGCCCGACAGAGCCCAGTAGAGCCCGACAGAGCCCGACAGGGCCCGACAGGGCCCGACAGGGCCCAGTAGAGCCCGACAGAGCCCGACAGAGCCCGACAGAGCCCGACAGGGCCCGACAGGGCCCAGTAGAGCCCGACAGAGCCCGACAGAGCCCGACAGAGCCCAGTAGAGCCCGACAGAGCCCGACAGAGCCCGACAGAGCCCAGTAGAGCCCGACAGAGCCCGACAGAGCCCGACAGTTCCCGACAGGGCCCGACAGGGCCCAGTAGAGCCCGACAGAGCCTGACAGAGCCCGACAGAGCCCGACGGGGCCCGACAGGGCCCGACAGAGCCCGACAGAGCCCGACAGGGCCCAGTAGAGCCCGACAGAGCCCGACAGAGCCCGACAGAGCCCGACAGAGCCCAGTAGAGCCCGACAGAGCCCGACAGAGCCCGACAGAGCCCAGTAGAGCCCAGTAGAGCCCGACAGAGCCCGACAGAGCCCGACAGAGCCCGACAGGGCCCGACAGAGCCCGACAGAGCCCGACAGAGCCCGACAGGGCCCGACAGGGCCCGACAGGGCCCAGTAGAGCCCGACAGAGCCCGACAGAGCCCGACAGGGCCCGACAGGGCCCGACAGGGAACAGTAGAGCCCAGTAGAGCCCGACATAGCCCGACAGAGCCCGACAGAGCCCGACAGAGCCCAGTAGAGCCCAGTAGTGCCCGACAGAGCCCAACAGAGCCCGACGGGGTCCGACAGAGCCCGACAGAGCCCGACAGAGCCCAACAGAGCCCGACAGAGCCCGACAGAGCCCAGTAGAGCCCAGTAGAGCCCGACAGAGCCCGACAGGGCCCGACAGGGCCCGACAGAGCCCGACAGAGCCCAGTAGAGCCCAGTAGAGCCCGACAGAGCCCGACAGAGCCCGACAGGGCCCGACAGAGTCCGGCAGAGCCCGACAGAGCCCGACAGGGCCCGACAGGGCCCGACAGGGAACAGTAGAGCCCAGTAGAGCCCGACAGAGCCCGACAGAGCCCGATAGAGCCCGACAGAGCCCAGTAGAGCCCAGTAGAGCCCGACAGAGCCCGACAGAGCCCGACAGGGCCCGACAGAGCCCGGCAGAGCCCGACAGAGCCCGACAGGGCCCGACAGAGCCCGACAGGGCCCGACAGGACCCGACAGAGCCCGACAGAGCCCGACAGGGCCCGACAGAGCCCGACAGGGCCCAGTAGAGCCCAGTAGAGCCCGACAGAATCCGACAGAGCCCGACAGGGCCCGACAGGGCCCGACAGAGCCCGACAGAGCCCGACAGAGCCCAGTAAAGCCCAGTAGAGCCCGACAGAGCCCGACAGAGCCCGACAGAGCGCGACAGGTCCCGACAGGGCCCGACAGAGCCCAGTTTAGCCCAGTAGAGCCCGACAGAGCCCGACAGAGCCCAGTAGAGCCCGACAGAGCCCGACAGAGCCCGACAGGGCCCGACAGGGCCCGACAGGGCCCAGTTTAGCCCAGTAGAGCCCGACAGAGCCCGAGAGAGCCCGACAGAGCCCGTCAGAGCCCGTCAGAGCCTGACAGGGCCCAGTAGAGCCCGACAGAGCCCGACAGAGCCCGACAGAGCCCGACAGAGCCCAGTAGAGCCCGACAGAGGCCAGTAGAGCCCGACAGAGCCCGACAGGGCCCGACAGGGCCCAACAGGGCCCAGTAGAGCCCGGCAGAGCCCGACAGAGCCCAGTAGAGCCCGACAGAGCCCGACAGAGCCCGACAGAGCCCGACAGGGCACGACAGGGCCCAGTAGAGCCCGACAGAGCCCGACAGAGCCCAGTAGAGCCCAGTAGAGCCCGACAGAGCCCGACAGAGCCCGACAGGGCCCGACAGGGCCCGACAGGGCCCGACAGAGCCCGACAGGGCCCGACAGGGCCCGACAGAGCCCAGTAGAGCCCGACAGAGCCCGACAGACCCCGACAGGGCCCGACAGGGCCCGACAGAGCCCGACAGAGCCCGACAGAGCCCAGTAGAGCCCGACAGAGCCCGACAGAGCCCGACAGAGCCCGACAGAGCCCAGTAGAGCCCGACAGAGCCCGACAGGGCCCGACAGGGCCCAGTAGAGCCCGACAGAGCCCGACAGAGCCCGACAGAGCCCGACAGGGCCCGACAGGGCCCAGTAGAGCCCGACAGAGCCCGACAGAGCCCGACAGAGCCCAGTAGAGCCCGACAGAGCCCGACAGAGCCCGACAGAGCCCAGTAGAGCCCGACAGAGCCCGACAGAGCCCGACAGTTCCCGACAGGGCCCGACAGAGCCCAGTAGAGCCCGACAGAGCCTGACAGAGCCCGACAGAGCCCGACGGGGCCCGACAGGGCCCGACAGAGCCCGACAGAGCCCGACAGGACCCAGTAGAGCCCGACAGAGCCCGACAGAGCCCGACAGAGCCCGACAGGGCCCGACAGAGCCCGACAGAGCCCGACAGGGCCCAGTAGAGCCCGACAGAGCCCGACAGAGCCCAGTAGAGCCCAGTAGAGACCGACAGAGCCCGACAGAGCCCGACAGAGCCCAGTAGAGCCCGACAGAGCCCGACAGAGCCCTACAGGGCCCGACAGGGCCCGACAGGGCCCAGTAGAGCCCGACAGAGCCCGACAGAGCCCAGTAGAACCCAGTAGAGTCCGACAGAGCCCGACAGAGCCCGTAAGAGCCCGACAGAACCCGACAGAGCCCGACAGAGCCCAGTAGAGCCCGACAGAACCCGACAGAGCCCGACAGAGCCCAGTAGAGCCCGACAGAGCCCGACAGGGCACGACAGGGCCCGACAGAGCCCGACCGGGCCATACAGAGCCCGACAGGGCCCAGTAGAGCCCAGTAGAGCCCGACAGGGCCCGACAGGGCCCGACAGAGCCCGACAGAGCCCGACAGAGCCCAGTAGAGCCCAGTAGAGCCCGACAGAGCCCGACAGAACCCGACAGAGCCCGACAGAGCCCAGTAGAGCCCGACAGAGCCCGACAGGGCCCGACAGGGCCCGACAGGGCCCAGTAGAGCCCGACAGAGCCCGACAGAGCCCGACAGAGCCCGACAGGGCCCGACAGGGCCCAGTAGAGCCCGACAGAGCCCGACAGAGCCCGACAGAGCCCAGTAGAGCCCGACAGAGCCCGACAGAGCCCGACAGAGCCCAGTAGAGCCCGACAGAGCCCGACAGAGCCCGACAGTTCCCGACAGGGCCCGACAGAGCCCAGTAGAGCCCGACAGAGCCTGACAGAGCCCGACAGAGCCCGACGGGGCCCGACAGGGCCCGACAGAGCCCGACAGAGCCCGACAGGGCCCAGTAGAGCCCGACAGAGCCCGACAGAGCCCGACAGAGCCCGACAGAGCCCAGTAGAGCCCGACAGAGCCCGACAGAGCCCGACAGAGCCCGACAGAGCCCAGTAGAGCCCAGTAGAGCCCGACAGAGCCCGACAGAGCCCGACAGAGCCCGACAGGGCCCGACAGAGCCCGACAGAGCCCGACAGAGCCCGACAGGGCCCGACAGGGCCCGACAGGGCCCAGTAGAGCCCGACAGAGCCCGACAGAGCCCGACAGGGCCCGACAGGGCCCGACAGGGAACAGTAGAGCCCAGTAGAGCCCGACATAGCCCGACAGAGCCCGACAGAGCCCGACAGAGCCCAGTAGAGCCCAGTAGTGCCCGACAGAGCCCAACAGAGCCCGACGGGGTCCGACAGAGCCCGACAGAGCCCGACAGAGCCCAACAGAGCCCGACAGAGCCCGACAGAGCCCAGTAGAGCCCAGTAGAGCCCGACAGAGCCCGACAGGGCCCGACAGGGCCCGACAGAGCCCGACAGAGCCCAGTAGAGCCCAGTAGAGCCCGACAGAGCCCGACAGAGCCCGACAGGGCCCGACAGAGCCCGGCAGAGCCCGACAGAGCCCGACAGGGCCCGACAGGGCCCGACAGGGAACAGTAGAGCCCAGTAGAGCCCGACAGAGCCCGACAGAGCCCGATAGAGCCCGACAGAGCCCAGTAGAGCCCAGTAGAGCCCGACAGAGCCCGACAGAGCCCGACAGGGCCCGACAGAGCCCGACAGGGCCCGACAGAGCCCGACAGGGCCCGACAGGACCCGACAGAGCCCGACAGGGCCCGACAGAGCCCGACAGGGCCCAGTAGAGCCCAGTAGAGCCCGACAGAATCCGACAGAGCCCGACAGGGCCCGACAGGGCCCGACAGAGCCCGACAGAGCCCAGTAAAGCCCAGTAGAGCCCGACAGAGCCCGACAGAGCCCGACAGAGCGCGACAGGGCCCGACAGGGCCCGACAGAGCCCAGTTTAGCCCAGTAGAGCCCGACAGAGCCCGACAGAGCCCAGTAGAGCCCGACAGAGCCCGACAGAGCCCGACAGGGCCCGACAGGGCCCGACAGGGCCCAGTTTAGCCCAGTAGAGCCCGACAGAGCCCGAGAGAGCCCGACAGAGCCCGTCAGAGCCCGTCAGAGCCTGACAGGGCCCAGTAGAGCCCGACAGAGCCCGACAGAGCCCGACAGAGCCCGACAGAGCCCAGTAGAGCCCGACAGAGGCCAGTAGAGCCCGACAGAGCCCGACAGGGCCCGACAGGGCCCAACAGGGCCCAGTAGAGCCCGGCAGAGCCCGACAGAGCCCAGTAGAGCCCGACAGAGCCCGACAGAGCCGACAGAGCCCGACAGGGCCCGACAGGGCCCAGTAGAGCCCGACAGAGCCCGACAGAGCCCAGTAGAGCCCAGTAGAGCCCGACAGAGCCCGACAGAGCCCGACAGAGCCCGACAGGGCCCGACAGGGCCCGACAGGGCCCGACAGTGCCCGACAGAGCCCGACAGGGCCCGACAGGGCCCGACAGAGCCCAGTAGAGCCCGACAGAGCCCGACAGACCCCGACAGGGCCCGACAGGGCCCGACAGAGCCCGACCGGGCCCGACAGAGCCCGACAGAGCCCAGTAGAGCCCAGTAGACCCCGACAGGGCCCGACAGGGCCCGACAGAGCCCGACAGAGCCCGACAGAGCCCAGTAGAGCCCAGTAGAGCCCGACAGAGCCCGACAGAGCCCGACAGAACCCGACAGAGCCCGACAGAGCCCAGTAGAGCCCGACAGAGCCCGACAGGGCCCGACAGTGCCCGACAGGGCCCAGTAGAGCCCGACAGAGCCCGACAGAGCCCGACAGGGCCCGACAGGGCCCAGTAGAGCCCGACAGAGCCCGACAGAGCCCGACAGGGCCCAGTAGAGCCCGACAGAGCCCGACAGAGCCCGACAGAGCCCGACAGAGCCCGACAGGGGCCGACAGGGCCCGACAGGGCCCGACAGAGCCGACAGAGCCCGACAGGGCCCGACAGGGCCCGACAGAGCCCGACAGAGCCCGACAGGGCTCGACAGGGTCCGACAGAGCCCGACAGAGCCCGACAGGGCCCGACAGGGCCCAACAGGGCCCGACAGGGCCCAGTAGAGCCCGACAGGGCCCGACAGAGCCCGACAGGGCCCGACAGAGCCCGACAGGGCCCGACAGGGCCCGACAGGGCCCGACAGAGCCCGACAGAGCCCGACAGGGCCCGACAGAGCCCGACAGAGCCCGACAGGGCCCAGTAGAGCCCAGTAGAGCCCGACAGAGCCCAGTAGAGCCCGACAGAGCCCGACAGAGGCCCGACAGGGCCCGACAGGGCCCAGTAGAGCCCGACAGAGCCCGACAGAGCCCAGTAGAGCCCAGTAGAGCCCAACAGAGTCCGACAGAGCCTACAGAGCCCGACAGGGCCCGACAGGGCCCGACAGGGCCCGACAGGGCCCGACAGAGCCCGACAGGGCCCGACAGGGCCCGACAGGGCCCAGTAGAGCCCGACAGAGCCCGACAGAGCCCGACAGAGCCCGACAGGGCCCGACAGGGCCCGACAGGGCCCGACAGGGCCCAGTAGAGCCCGACAGAGCCCGACAGAGCCCAGTAGAGCCCAGTAGAGCCACACAGATCCCGACAGAGCCCGACAGAGCCCGACAGAGCCCGACAGGGGCGACAGGGCCCGACAGGGCCCAGTAGAGCCCGACAGAGCCCGACAGAGCCCGACAGAGCCCGACAGGGCCCGACAAGGCTCGACAGAGCCCGACAGAGCCCGACAGGGCCCGACAGGTCCCGACAGAGCCCGACAGGGCCCGACAGGGCCCGACAGGGCCCGACAGGGCCCGACAGAGCCCGACAGAGCCCGACCTGGGCCCGACAGAGCCCGACAGATCCCGACAGGGCCCGACAGGGCCCGACAGGGCCCGACAGAGCCCGACAGGGCCCAGTAGAGCCCGACAGAGCCCGACAGAGCCTGACAGAGCCCGACAGGGCCCGACAGGGCCCAGTAGAGCCCGACAGAGCCCGACAGAGCCCGACAGAGCCCGACAGAGCCCGACAGAGCCCGACAGGGCCCAGTAGAGCCCAGTAGAGCCCGACAGAGCCCAGTAGAGCCCGACAGAGCCCGACAGAGCCCGACAGAGCCCGACAGGGCCCGACAGAGCCCGACAGGGCCCGACAGAGCCCGACAGAGCCCGACAGGGCCCAGTAGAGCCCGACAGAGCCTGACAGAGCCGACAGAGCCCGACAGAGCCCAGTAGAGCCCGACAGAGCCCGACAGAGCCCGACAGAGCCCGACAGGGCCCGACAGGGCCCAGTAGAGCCCGACAGAGCCCGACAGAGCCCAGTAGAGCCCAGTAGAGCCCGACAGAGCCCGACAGAGCCCGACAGGGCCCGACAGAGACCGACAGGGCCCGACAGGGCCCGACAGAGCCCAGTAGAGCCCGATAGAGCCCGACAGAGCCCGACAGGGCCCGACAGGGCCCGACAGAGCCCGACCGGGCCATACAGAGCCCGACAGAGCCCAGTAGAGCCCAGTAGAGCCCGACAGGGCCCGACAGGGCCCGACAGAGCCCGACAGAGCCCGACAGAGCCCAGTAGAGCCCAGTAGAGCCCGACAGAGCCCGACAGAGCCCGACAGAGCCCGACAGAGCCCAGTAGAGCCCGACAGAGCCCGACAGGGCCCGACAGGGCCCAGTAGAGCCCGACAGAGCCCGACAGAGCCCGACAGAGCCCGACAGGGCCCGACAGGGCCCAGTAGAGCCCGACAGAGCCCGACAGAGCCCGACAGAGCCCAGTAGAGCCCGACAGAGCCCAGTAGAGCCCGACAGAGCCTGACAGAGCCCGACAGTTCCCGACAGGGCCCGACAGAGCCCAGTAGAGCCCGACAGAGCCTGACAGAGCCCGACAGAGCCCGACGGGGCCCGACAGGGCCCGACAGAGCCCGACAGAACCCGACAGGGCCCAGTAGAGCCCGACAGAGCCCGACAGAGCCCGACAGAGCCCAGTAGAGCCCGACAGAGCCCGACAGAGCCCGACAGAGCCCGACAGAGCCCGACAGAGCCCGACAGAGCCCAGTAGAGCCCAGTAGAGCCCGACAGAGCCCGACAGAGCCCGACAGAGCCCGACAGGGCCCGACAGAGCCCGACAGAGACCGACAGAGCCCGACAGAGCCCGACAGGGCCTGACAGGGCCCGACAGGGCCCAGTAGAGCCCGACAGAGCCCGACAGAGCCCGACAGGGCCCGACAGGGCCCGACAGGGAACAGTAGAGCCCAGTAGAGCCCGACATAGCCCGACAGAGCCCGACAGAGCCCGATAGAGCCCAACAGAGTCCGACGGGGTCCGACAGAGCCCGACAGAGCCCGACAGAGCCCAGTAGAGCCCGACAGAGCCCGACAGGGCCCGACAGAGCCCGACAGAGCCCGACAGGGCCCGACAGGGAACAGTAGAGCCCAGTAGAGCCCGACAGAGCCCGACAGAGCCCGACAGAGCCCAGTAGAGCCCAGTAGAGCCCGACAGAGCCCGACAGAGCCCGACAGGGCCCGACAGGGCCCGACAGAGCCCGACAGAGCCCGACAGGGCCCGACAGAGCCCGACAGGGCCCGACAGGACCCGACAGAGCCCGACAGAGCCCGACAGGGCCCGACAGAGCCCGACAGGGCCCGACAGGGCCTGACAGGGCCCGACAGAGCCCGACAGGGCCCGACAGGGCCCGACAGAGCCCGACAGAGCCCGACAGAGCCCAGTAAAGCCCAGTAGAGCCCGACAGAGCCCGACAGAGCCCGACAGAGCGCGACAGGGCCCGACAGGGCCCGACAGAGCCCAGTTTAGCCCAGTAGAGCCCGACAGAGCCCGACAGAGCCCAGTAGAGCCCGACAGAGCCCGACAGGGCCCGACAGGGCCCGACAGAGCCCAGTTTAGCCAGTAGAGCCCGACAGAGCCCGAGAGAGCCCGACAGAGCCCGTCAGAGCCCGACAGAGCCTGACAGGGCCCAGTAGAGCCCGACAGAGCCCGACAGAGCCCGACAGAGCCCGACAGAGCCCGACAGAGCCCAGTAGAGCCCGACAGAGGCCAGTAGAGCCCGACAGAGCCCGACAGGGCCCGACAGGGCCCAACAGGGCCCAGTAGAGCCCGGCAGAGCCCGACAGAGCCCAGTAGAGCCCGACAGAGCCCGACAGAGCCCGACAGAGCCCGACAGGGCCCAGTAGAGCCCGACAGAGCCCAGTAGAGCCCAGTAGAGCCCGACAGAGCCCGACAGAGCCCGACAGGGCCCGACAGGGCCCGGCAGAGCCCAGTAGAGCCCGACAGAGCCCGACAGACACCGACAGGGCCCCACAGGGCCCGAGAGAGCCCGACCGGGCCCGACAGAGCCCGACAGAGCCCAGTAGAGCCCGACAGGGCCCGACAGGGCCCGACAGAGCCCGACAGAGCCCGACAGAGCTCAGTAGAGCCCAGTACAGCCCGACAGAGCCCGACAGAGCCCTACAGAACCCGACAGAGCCCGACAGAGCCCAGTAGAGCCCGACAGAGCCCGACAGGGCCCGACAGGGCCCGACAGGGCCCAGTAGAGCCCAGTAGAGCCCGACAGAGCCCAGTAGAGCCCGACAGAGCCCGACAGAGCCCGACAGAGCCCGACAGGGCCCGACAGAGCCCGACAGAGCCCGACAGGGCCCGACAGAGCCCGACAGAGCCCGACAGGGCCCAGTAGAGCCCGACAGAGCCTGACAGAGCCCGACAGAGCCCGACAGAGCCCAGTAGAGCCCGACAGAGCCCGACAGAGCCCGACAGAGCCCGACAGGGCCCGACAGGGCCCAGTAGAGCCGACAGAGCCCGACAGAGCCCAGTAGAGCCCAGTAGAGCCCGACAGAGCCCGACAGAGCCCGACAGAGCCCGACAGGGCCCGACAGGGCCCGACAGAGACCGACAGGGCCCGACAGGGCCCGACAGAGCCCAGTAGAGCCCGATAGAGCCCGACAGAGCCCGACAGGGCCCGACAGGGCCCGACAGAGCCCGACCGGGCCATACAGAGCCCGACAGAGCCCAGTAGAGCCCAGTAGAGCCCGACAGGGCCCGACAGGGCCCGACAGGGCCCGACAGAGCCCGACAGAGCCCAGTAGAGCCCAGTAGAGCCCGACAGAGCCCGACAGAGCCCGACAGAACCCGACAGAGCCCGACAGAGCCCAGTAGAGCCCGACAGAGCCCGACAGGGCCCGACAGGGCCCGACAGGGCCCAGTAGAGCCCGACAGAGCCCGACAGAGCCCGACAGGGCCCGACAGGGCCCAGTAGAGCCCGACAGAGCCCGACAGAGCCCGACAGAGCCCAGTAGAGCCCGACAGAGCCCAGTAGAGCCCGACAGAGCCCGACAGAGCCCGACAGTTCCCGACAGGGCCCGACAGAGCCCAGTAGAGCCCGACAGAGCCTGACAGAGCCCGACAGAGCCCGACGGGGCCCGACAGGGCCCGACAGAGCCCGACAGAGCCCGACAGGGCCCAGTAGAGCCCGACAGAGCCCGACAGAGCCCGACAGAGCCCGACAGAGCCCAGTAGAGCCCGACAGAGCCCGACAGAGCCCGACAGAGCCCGACAGAGCCCGACAGAGCCCAGTAGAGCCCAGTAGAGCCCGACAGAGCCCGACAGAGCCCGACAGGGCCCGACAGAGCCCGACAGAGCCCGACAGAGCCCGACAGAGCCCGACAGGGCCCAGTAGAGCCCGACAGAGCCCGACAGAGCCCGACAGGGCCCGACAGGGCCCGATCAGGGAACAGTAGAGCCCAGTAGAGCCCGACATAGCCCGACAGAGCCCGACAGAGCCCGACAGAGCCCAGTAGAGCCCAGTAGTGCCCGACAGAGCCCAACAGAGCCCAACGGGGTCCGACAGGGCCCGACAGAGCCCGACAGAGCCCGACAGAGCCCGACAGAGGCCGACAGAGCCCGACAGAGCCCAGTAGAGCCCAGTAGAGCCCGACAGAGCCCGACAGGGCCCGACAGAGCCCGACAGAGCCCGACAGGGCCCGACAGGGCCCGACAGGGAACAGTAGAGCCCAGTAGAGCCCGACAGAGCCCGACAGAGCCCGATAGAGCCCGACAGAGCCCAGTAGAGCCCAGTAGAGCCCGACAGAGCCCGACAGAGCCCGACAGGGCCCGACAGAGCCCGGCAGAGACCGACAGAGCCCGACAGGGCCCGACAGAGCCCGACAGGGCCCGACAGGACCCGACAGAGCCCGACAGAGCCCGACAGGCCCGACAGAGCCCGACAGGGCCCGACAGGGCCCGACAGAGCCCGACAGAGCCCGACAGGGCCCGACAGAGCCCGACAGAGCCCAGTAAAGCCCAGTAGAGCCCGACAGAGCCCGACAGAGCCCGACAGAGCGCGACAGGGCCCGACAGGGCCCGACAGAGCCCAGTTTAGCCCAGTAGAGCCCGACAGAGCCCGACAGAGCCCAGTAGAGCCCGACAGAGCCCGACAGAGCCCGACAGGGCCCGACAGGGCCCGACAGGGCCCAGTTTAGCCCGGTAGAGCCCGACAGAGCCCGAGAGAGCCCGACAGAGCCCCGTCAGAGCCCGACAGAGCCTGACAGGGCCCAGTAGAGCCCGACAGAGCCCGACAGAGCCCGACAGAGCCCAGTAGAGCCCGACAGAGGCCAGTAGAGCCCGACAGAGCCCGACAGGGCCCGACAGGGCCCGACAGGGCCCAGTAGAGCCCGGCAGAGCCCGACAGAGCCCAGTAGAGCCCGACAGAGCCCGACAGAGCCCGACAGAGCCCGACAGAGCCCGACAGGGCCCGACAGGGCCCAGTAGAGCCCGACAGAGCCCGACAGGGCCCAGTAGAGCCCAGTAGAGCCCGACAGAGCCCGACAGAGCCCGACAGAGCCCGACAGGGCCCGACAGGGCCCGACAGGGCACGACAGGGCCCGACAGAGCCCGACCGGGCCCGACAGAGCCCGACAGAGCCCAGTAGAGCCCAGTAGAGCCCGACAGGGCCCGACGGGGCCCGACAGAGCCCGACAGAGCCCGACAGAGCCCAGTAGAGCCCAGTAGAGCCCGACAGAGCCCGACAGAGCCCGACAGAACCCGACAGAGCCCGACAGAGCCCGACAGGGCCCGACAGGGCCCGACAGGGCCCAGTAGAGCCCGACAGAGCCCGACAGAGCCCGACAGGGCCCGACAGGGCCCAGTAGAGCCCGACAGAGCCCGACAGAGCCCGACAGGGCCCAGTAGAGCCCAGTAGAGCCCGACAGAGCCCGACAGAGCCCGACAGAGCCCGACAGGGCCCGACAGGGCCCGACAGAGCCCGACAGGGCCCGACAGGGCTCGACAGGGCCCGACAGAGCCCGACAGAGCCCGACAGGGCCCGACAGGGCCCGACAGAGCCCGACAGAGCCCGACAGGGCCCAGTAGAGCCCGACAGAGCCCGACAGAGCCCGACAGGGCCCGACAGAGCCCGACAGGGCCCGACAGGGCCCGACAGAGCCCGACAGAGCCCAGTAGAGCCCGACAGAGCCCGACAGAGCCCGACAGAGCCCGACAGAGCCCGACAGGGCCCAGTAGAGCCCAGTAGAGCCCGACAGAGCCCAGTAGAGCCCGACAGAGCCCGACAGAGCCCGACAGGGCCCGACAGGGCGCAGTAGAGCCCGACAGAGCCCGACAGAGCCCAGTAGAGCCCAGTAGAGCCCAACAGAGCCCGACAGAGCCCTACAGAGCCCGACAGGGCCCGACAGGGCCCGACAGAGACCGACAGGGCCCGACAGGGCCCGAAAGAGCCCGACAGGGCCCGACAGGGCCCGACAGGGCCCAGTAGAGCCCGACAGAGCCCGACAGAGCCCGACAGAGCCCGACAGGGCCCGACAGGGCCCGACAGGGCCCGACAGGGCCCAGTAGAGCCCGACAGAACCCGACAGAGCCCAGTAGAGCCCAGTAGAGACACACAGATCCCGACAGAGCCCGACAGAGCCCGACAGAGCCCGACAGGGGCGACAGGGCCCGACAGGGCCCAGTAGAGCCCGACAGAGCCCGACAGAGCCCGACAGAGCCCGACAGGGCCCGACAGGGGCCGACAGGGCCCGACAAGGCTCGACAGAGCCCGACAGGGCCCGACAGGGCCCGACAGGTCCCGACAGAGCCCGACAGGGCCCGACAGGGCCCGACAGGGCCCGACAGAGCCCAGTAGAGCCCGACAGAGCCCGACCTGGGCCCGACAGAGCCCGACAGATCCCGACAGGGCCCGACAGGGCCCGACAGAGCCCGACAGAGCCCGACAGGGCCCAGTAGAGCCCGACAGAGCCCGACAGAGCCCGACAGAGCCCGACAGGGCCCGACAGGGCCCAGTAGAGCCCGACAGAGCCCGACAGAGCCCGACAGAGCCCGACAGAGCCCGACAGGGCCCAGTAGAGCCCAGTAGAGCCCGACAGAGCCCAGTAGAGCCCGACAGAGCCCGACAGAGCCCGACAGAGCCCGACAGGGACCGACAGAGCCCAACAGAGCCCGACAGAGCCCGACAGGGCCCGACAGAGCCCGACAGAGCCCGACAGGGCCCAGTAGAGCCCGACAGAGCCTGACAGAGCCCGACAGAGCCCGACAGAGCCCAGTAGAGCCCGACAGAGCCCGACAGAGCCCGACAGAGCCCGACAGGGCCCGACAGAGCCCGACAGGGCCCGACAGAGCCCGACAGAGCCCAGTAGAGCCCAGTAGAGCCCGACAGAGCCCGACAGAGCCCGACAGAGCCCGACAGAGCCCGACAGGGCCCGACAGGGCCCGACAGAGCCCAGTAGAGCCCGATAGAGCCCGACAGAGCCCGACAGGGCCCGACAGGGCCCGACAGGGCCCGACCGGGCCATACAGAGCCCGACAGAGCCCAGTACAGCCCAGTAGAGCCCGACAGGGCCCGACAGGGCCCGACAGAGCCCGACAGAGCCCGACAGAGCCCAGTAGAGCCCAGTAGAGCCCGACAGAGCCCGACAGAGCCCGACAGAACCCGACAGAGCCCGACAGAGCCCAGTAGAGCCCGACAGAGCCCGACAGGGCCCGACAGGGCCCAGTAGAGCCCGACAGAGCCCGACAGAGCCCGACAGAGCCCGACAGGGCCCGACAGGGCCCAGTAGAGCCCGACAGAGCCCGACAGAGCCCAGTAGAGCCCGACAGAGCCCAGTAGAGCCCGACAGAGCCTGACAGAGCCCGACAGTTCCCGACAGGGCCCGACAGAGCCCAGTAGAGCCCGACAGAGCCTGACAGAGCCCGACAGAGCCCGACGGGGCCCGACAGGGCCCGACAGAGCGCGACAGAACCCGACAGGGCCCAGTAGAGCCCGACAGAGCCCGACAGAGCCCGACAGAGCCCGACAGAGCCCGACAGAGCCCAGTAGAGCCCGACAGAGCCCGACAGAGCCCGACAGAGCCCGACAGAGCCCAGTAGAGCCCAGTAGAGCCCGACAGAGCCCGACAGAGCCCGACAGAGCCCGACAGGGCCCGACAGAGCCCAACAGAGCCCGACAGGGCCCGACAGAGCACGACAGGGCCCGACAGGGCCCAGTAGAGCCCGACAGAGCCCGACAGAGCCCGACAGGGCCCGACAGGGCCCGACAGGGAACAGTAGAGCCCAGTAGAGCCCGACATAGCCCGACAGAGCCCGACAGAGCCCGACAGAGCCCAACAGAGCCCGACGGGGTCCGACAGAGCCCGACAGAGCCCGACAGAGCCCGACAGAGCCCGACAGAGCCCAGTAGAGCCCAGTAGAGCCCGACAGAGCCCGACAGGGCCCGACAGGGCCCGACAGGGAACAGTAGAGCCCAGTAGAGCCCGACAGAGCCCGACAGAGCCCGACAGAGCCCGACAGAGCCCAGTAGAGCCCAGTAGAGCCCGACAGAGCCCGACAGAGCCCGACAGGGCCCGACAGAGCCCGGCAGAGCCCGACAGAGCCCGACAGGGCCCGACAGAGCCCGACAGGGCCCGACAGGACCCGACAGAGCCCGACAGAGCCCGACAGGGCCCGACAGAGCCCGACAGGGCCCGACAGGGCCCGACAGGGCCCGACAGGGCCCGACAGAGCCCGACAGGGCCCGACAGAGCCCGACAGAGCCCGACAGGGCCCGACAGAGCCCGACAGAGCCCAGTAGAGCCCAGTAGAGCCCGACAGAATCCGACAGAGCCCGACAGGGCCCGACAGGGCCCGACAGAGCCCGACAGAGCCCGACAGAGCCCAGTAAAGCCCAGTAGAGCCCGACAGAGCCCGACAGAGCCCGACAGAGCCCGACAGGGCCCGACAGGGCCCGACAGAGCCCAGTTTAGCCCAGTAGAGCCCGACAGAGCCCGACAGAGCCCAGTAGAGCCCGACAGAGCCCGACAGAGCCCGACAGGGCCCGACAGAGCCCAGTTTAGCCCAGTAGAGCCCGACAGAGCCCGAGAGAGCCCGTCAGAGCCCGACAGAGCCTGACAGGGCCCAGTAGAGCCCGACAGAGCCCGACAGAGCCCGACAGAGCCCAGTAGAGCCCGACAGAGGCCAGTAGAGCCCGACAGAGCCCGACAGGGCCCGACAGGGCCCAACAGGGCCCAGTAGAGCCCGGCAGAGCCCGACAGAGCCCAGTAGAGCCCGACAGAGCCCGACAGAGCCCGACAGAGCCCGACAGAGCCCGACAGGGCCCGACAGGGCCCAGTAGAGCCCGACAGAGCCCAGTAGAGCCCAGTAGAGCCCGACAGAGCCCGACAGAGCCCGACAGAGCCCGACAGGGCCCGACAGGGCCCGACAGGGCCCGACAGGGCCCGACAGGGCCCGACAGGGCCCGACAGAGCCCGACCGGGCCCGACAGAGCCCGACAGAGCCCAGTAGAGCCCGACAGGGCCCGACAGGGCCCGACAGAGCCCGACAGAGCCCGACAGAGCCCAGTAGAGCCCAGTAGAGCCCGACAGCGCCCGACAGAGCCCTACAGAACCCGACAGAGCCCGACAGAGCCCGACAGAGCCCGACAGAGCCCGACAGAGCCCGACAGAGCCCGACAGGGCCCGACAGAACCCGACAGAGCCCGACAGAGCCCGACAGGGCCCGACAGAGCCCGACAGAGCCCAACAGAGCCCAGTAGAGCCCGACAGAGCCCGACAGAACCCGACAGAACCCGACAGAGCCCGACAGAGCCCGACAGAGCCCGACAGGGCCCGACAGGGCCCGACAGGGCCCAGTAGAGCCCGACAGAGCCCGACAGAGCCCGACAGAGCCCGACCGGGCCCGACAGGGCCCGACAGGGCCCAGTAGAGCCCGACAGAGCCCGACAGAGCCCGACAGGGCCCGACAGAGCCCGACAGAGCCCGACCGGGCCCGACAGGGCCCGACAGGGCCCAGTAGAGCCCGACAGAGCCCGACAGAGCCCGACAGAACCCGACAGAGCCCGACAGGGCCTGACAGGGCCCGACAGAGCCCAGTAGAGCCCAGTAGAGCCCGACAGAGCCCGACAGAGCCCGACAGAACCCGACAGAGCCCGACAGAGCCCAGTAGAGCCTGACAGAGCCCGACAGGGCCCGACAGGGCCCAGTAGAGCCCGACAGAGCCCGACAGAGCCCGACAGAGCCCGACAGAGCCCAGTAGAGCCCGACAGAGCCCGACAGAGCCCGACAGGGCCCGACAGGGCCCGACAGGGCCCAGTAGAGCCCGACAGAGCCCGACAGGGCCCGACAGGGCCCGACAGGGCCCAGTAGAGCCCGACAGAGCCCGACAGAGCCCGACAGGGCCCGACAGAGCCTGACAGAGCCCGACCGGGCCCGACAGGGCCCGACAGGGCCCAGTAGAGCCCGACAGAGCCCGACAGAGCCCGACAGAACCCGACAGAGCCCGACAGAGCCCGACAGGGCCCGACAGGGCCCGACAGGGCCCGACAGAGCCCAGTAGAGCCCAGTAGAGCCCGACAGAGCCCGACAGAGCCCGACAGAACCCGACAGGGCCCGACAGGGCCCGACAGGGCCCAGTAGAGCCCGACAGAGCCCGACAGAGCCCGACAGGGCCCGACAGGGCCCAGTAGAGCCCGACAGGGCCCGACAGAGCCCGACAGAGCCCAATAGAGCCCAGTAGAGCCCGACAGAGCCCGACAGAGCCCAGTAGAGCCCGACAGGGCCCGACAGGGCCCGACAGAGCCCGACAGAGCCCAGTAGAGCCCAGTAGAGCCCGACAGAGCCCGACAGAGCCCGACAGGGCCCGACAGAGCCCGACAGAGCCCGACAGGGCCCGACAGGGCCCGACAGGGCCCGACAGAGCCCGACAGAGCCCGACAGGGCCCGACAGGGCCCGACAGGGCCCAGTAGAGCCCGACAGAGCCCGACAGAGCCCGACAGAGCCCGACAGAGCCCGACAAAGCCCGACAGGGCCCGACAGAGCCCGAAAGGGCCCCACAGGGCCCGACATAGCCCGACAGGGCCCAGTAGAGCCCGACAGAGCCCGACAGAGCCCGACAGAGCCCGACAGGGCCCAATAGAGCCCAGTAGAGCCCGACAGAGCCCAGTAGAGCCCGACAGAGCCCAGTAGAGCCCGACAGGGCCCGACAGAGCCCGAGAGAGCTCGACAGAGCCCGACAGGGCCCGACAGGGCCCGAGAGAGCCCGACAGAGCCCGACAGGGCCCAGTAGAGCCCGACAGAGCCCGGCAGAGCCCGACAGAGCCCGACAGAGCCCAGTAGAGCCCGACAGAGCCCGACAGAGCCCGACAGGGCCCGACAGGGCCCGACAGAGCCCGACAGAGCCCGACAGGGCCCGACAGGGCCCGACAGAGCCCGACAGGGCCCGACAGAGCCCGACAGAGCCCAGTAGAGCCTGACAGAGCCCGACAGAGCCCGACAGGGCCCGACAGGGCCCGACAGAGCCCGACAGAGCCCAGTAGAGCCTGACAGAGCCCGACAGAGCCCGACAGAGCCCAGTAGAGCCCAGTAGAGCCCGACAGAGCCCGACAGGGCCCGACAGGGCCCGACAGGGCCCAGTAGAGCCCGACAGAGCCCGACAGAGCCCGACAGAGCCCGACAGAGCCCGACAGGGCCCAGTAGAGCCCAGTAGAGCCCGACAGAGCCCGACAGAGCCCGACAGAACCCGACAGAACCCGACAGAGCCCGACAGAGCCCAGTAGAGCCCGACAGAGCCCGACAGAGCCCGATAGGGCCCGACAGGGCCCGACAGGGCCCAGTAGAGCCCGACAGAGCCCGACAGAGCCCGACAGAGCCCGACCGAGCCCGACCAGGCCCGACAGGGCCCAGTAGAGCCCGACAGAGCCCGACAGAGCCCGACAGGGCCCGACAGAGCCCGACAGAGCCCGACCGGGCCCGACCGGGCCCGACAGGGCCCAGTAGAGCCCGACAGAGCCCGACAGAGCCCGACAGAGCCCGACAGTACCCGACAGAGCCCGACAGAGCCCGACAGAGCCCGACAGAGCCCAGTAGAGCCCGACAGAGCCCGACAGAGCCCGACAGAGCCCGACAGAGCCCGACAGAGCCCGACAGGCCCCAGTAGAGCCCGACAGAGCCCGACAGAGCCCGACAGAGCCCGACAGAGCCCGACAGAGCCCGACCGGGCCCGACAGGGCCCGACAGGGCCCAGTAGAGCCCGACAGAGCCCGACAGAGCCCGACATATCCCGACAGAGCCCGACAGAGCCCGACAGGGCCCGACAGGGCCCGACAGGGCCCGACAGAGACCAGTAGAACCCAGTAGAGCCCGACAGAGCCCGACAGAGCCCGACAGAGCCCAGTAGAGCCCGACAGAGCCCGACAGCGCCCGACAGGGCCCGACAGAGCCCAGTAGAGCCCGACAGAGCCCGACAGAGCCCGACAGGGCCCGACAGGGCCCGACAGGGCCCAGTAGAGCCCGACAGAGCCCAATAGAGCCCAGTAGAGCCCGACAGAGCCCGACAGAGCCCAGTAGAGCCCGACAGGGCCCGACAGGGTCCGACAGGGCCCGACAGAGCCCAGTAGAGCCCAGTAGAGCCCGACAGAGCCCGACAGAGCCCGACAGGGCCCGACAGGGCCCGACAGAGCCCGACAGAGCCCGACAGGGCCCGACAGAGCCCGACAGAGCCCGACAGGGCCCGACAGGGCCCGACAGGGCCCGACAGAGCCCAGTAGAGCCCGACAGAGCCCGACAGGGCCCGACAGGGCCCGACAGGGCCCGACAGGGCCCGACAGAGCCCAGTAGAGCCCGACAGAGACCGACAGGGCCCGACAGAGCCCGACAGAGCCCGACAGGGCCCGACAGGGCCCGACAGGGCCCGACAGAGCCCGACAGGGCCCAGTAGAGCCCGACAGAGCCCGACAGAGCCCGACCGGGCCCGACAGGGCCCGACAGGGCCCGAAAGGGCCCAGTAGAGCCCGACAGAGCCCGACAGAGCCCGACAGGGCCCAGTAGAGCCCGACAGAGCCCGACAGAGCCCGACAGAGCCCGACCGAGCCCGACCAGGCCCGACAGGGCCCAGTAGAGCCCGACAGAGCCCGACAGAGCCCGACAGGGCCCGACAGAGCCCGACAGAGCCCGACCGGGCCCGACCGGGCCCGACAGGGCCCAGTAGAGCCCGACAGAGCCCGACAGAGCCCGACAGAGCCCGACAGTACCCGACAGAGCCCGACAGAGCCCGACAGAGCCCGACAGAGCCCAGTAGAGCCCGACAGAGCCCGACAGAGCCCGACAGAGCCCGACAGAGCCCGACAGAGCCCGACAGGCCCCAGTAGAGCCCGACAGAGCCCGACAGAGCCCGACAGAGCCCGACAGAGCCCGACTGGGCCCGACAGGGCCCGACAGGGCCCGACAGGGCCCGACAGGGCCCAGTAGAGCCCGACAGAGCCCGACAGAGCCCGACAGAGCCCGACATATCCCGACAGAGCCCGACAGAGCCCGACAGGGCCCGACAGGGCCCGACAGGGCCCGACAGAGCCCAGTAGAACCCAGTAGAGCCCGACAGAGCCCGACAGAGCCCGACAGAGCCCAGTAGAGCCCGACAGAGCCCGACAGCGCCCGACAGGGCCCGACAGAGCCCAGTAGAGCCCGACAGAGCCCGACAGAGCCCGACAGGGCCCGACAGGGCCCGACAGGGCCCAGTAGAGCCCGACAGAGCCCAATAGAGCCCAGTAGAGCCCGACAGAGCCCGACAGAGCCCAGTAGAGCCCGACAGGGCCCGACAGGGTCCGACAGGGCCCGACAGAGCCCAGTAGAGCCCAGTAGAGCCCGACAGAGCCCGACAGAGCCCGACAGGGCCCGACAGGGCCCGACAGAGCCCGACAGAGCCCGACAGGGCCCGACAGAGCCCGACAGAGCCCGACAGAGCCCGACAGGGCCCGACAGGGCCCGACAGGGCCCGACAGAGCCCAGTAGAGCCCGACAGAGCCCGACAGGGCCCGACAGGGCCCGACAGGGCCCGACAGAGCCCGACAGAGCCCAGTAGAGCCCGACAGAGACCGACAGGGCCCGACAGAGCCCGACAGAGCCCGACAGGGCCCGACAGGGCCCGACAGGGCCCGACAGAGCCCGACAGGGCCCAGTAGAGCCCGAAAGAGCCCGACAGAGCCCGACCGGGCCCGACAGGGCCCGACAGGGCCCGAAAGGGCCCGACAGGGCCCGACAGGGCCCAGTAGAGCCCGACAGAGCCCGACAGAGCCCGACAGGGCCCAGTAGAGCCCGACAGAGCCCGACAGGGCCCAGTAGAGCCCGAAAGAGCCCGACAGAGCCCGACAGAGCCCGGCAGAGCCCGACAGAGCCCGGCAGAGCCCGACAGAGCCCGACAGAGCCCGATAGAGCCCGATAGAGCCCGACAGAGCCCGACAGGGCCCGACAGGGCCCGACAGAGCCCGACAGGGCCCGACAGAGCCCGACAGAGCCCGACAGGGCCCAGTAGAGCCCGACAGAGCCCGACAGAGCCCGATAGAGCCCGACAGAGCCCGACAGGGCCCGACAGGGCCCGACAGGGCCCGACAGAGCTCGACAGAGCCCGACAGGGCCCAGTAGAGCCCGACAGAGCCCGACAGGGCCCGACAGAGCCCGACAGAGCCCGACAGGGCCCGACAGGGCCCGACAGGGCCCGACAGGGCCCAGTAGAGCCCGACAGAGCCCGACAGAGCCCGACAGAGCCCGACAGGGCCCGACAGGGCCCGACAGAGACCAGTAGAGCCCGACAGAGCCCGACAGAGCCCGACAGAGCCCGACAGAGCCCGACAGGGCCCAGTAGAGCCCAGTAGAGCCCGACAGAGCCCAGTAGAGCCCGACAGACCCCGACAGAGCCCGACAGAGCCCGACAGAGCCCGACAGGGCCCGACAGGGCCCGACAGAGCCCGACAGAGCCCGACAGGGCCCAGTAGAGCACAGTAGAGCCCGACAGAGCCGGACAGAGCCCGACAGGGCCCAGTAGAGCACGACAGAGCCCGCCAGAGCCCGACAGGGCCCGACAGAGCCCGACAGAGCCCAGTAGAGCCCAGTAGAGACCGACAGGGCCCGACAGAGCCCGACAGAGCCCGACAGGGCCCAAGAGAGCCCGACAGAGCCCGACAGAGCCCGACAGGGCCCGACAGGGCCCGACAGGGCCCGACAGGGCCCGACAGGGCCCGACAGAGCCCGACAGGGCCCGACAGGGCCCAATATAGCCCGACAGTGCCCGACAGAGCCCGACAGAGCCCGACAGGGACCGACAGGGCCCGACAGAGCCCAGTAGAGCCCGACAGAGCCCGACAGAGCCCGACAGAGCCCGACCGGGCCCGACAGGGCCCGACAGGGCCCAGTAGAGCCCGACAGAGCCCGACAGAGCCCGACAGAGCCCGACCGGGCCCAGTAGAGCCTGACAGAGCCCGACAGAGCCCGACAGAGCCCGACAGAGCCCGACAGGGCCCGACAGGGCCCGACAGAGCCCGACAGGGCCCGACAGGGCCCGACAGAGCCCGAGAGAGCCCGACAGAGACCAGTAGAGCCCGGTAGAGCCCGACAGGGCCCAGTAGAGCCCGACAGAGCCCGACAGAACCCGACAGAGCCCGACAGAGCCCAGTAGAGCCCGACAGAGCCCGACAGGGCCCGACAGGGCCCAGTAGAGCCCAACAGAGGCCGACAGAGCCCGACAGAGCCCAGTAGAGCCCAGTAGAGCCCGACAGAGCCCGACAGAGCCCGACAGAGCCCGACAGAGCCCAGTAGAGCCCGACAGGGCCCGACAGGGCCCGACAGGGCCCAGTAGAGCCCAGTAGAGCCCGACAGAGCCCGAGAGAGCCCGACAGGGCCCGACAGGGCCCGACAGAGCCCGACAGAGCCCGACAGAGCCCGACAGGGCCCGACAGAGCCCGACAGAGCCCGACAGGGCCCGACAGAGCCCGACAGAGCCCAGTAGAGCCCGACAGAGCCCGACAGAGCCCGACAGAGCCCGACAGGGCCCGACAAAGCCCGACAGAGCCCAGTAGAGCCCAGTAGAGCCCGACAGAGCCCGACAGGGCCCGACAGGGCCCGACAGGGCCCAGTAGAGCCCGACAGAGCCCGACAGAGCCCGACAGAGCCCGACAGGGCCCGACAGGGCCCGACAGAGCCCAGTAGAGCCCAGTAGAGCCCGATAGAGCCCGACAGAGCCCAACAGAGCCCGACAGAACGCGACAGAGCCCGACAGAGCCCAGTAGAGCCCGACAGAGCCCGACAGAGCCCGACAGGGCCCGACAAGGCCCGACAGGGCCCAGTAGAGCCCGACAGAGCCCGACAGAGCCCGACAGAGCCCGACAGGGCCCGACAGGGCTCGACAGAGCCCGACAGAGCCCAGTAGAGCCCGACAGAGCCCGACAGAGCCCGACAGAGCCCGACAGAGCCCGACAGGGCCCGACAGGGCCCGACAGGGCCCAGTAGAGCCCGACAGAGCCCAGTAGAGCCCGACAGAGCCCGACAGAGCCCAGTAGAGCGCGACAGAGCCCGACAGAGCCCGACAGAGCCCGACAGGGCCCGACAGGGCCCGACAGGGCCCAGTAGAGCCCGACAGAGCCCGACAGAGCCCGACAGAGCCCGACAGAGCCCGACAGGGCCCGACAGAGCCCAGTAGAGCCCAGTAGAGCCCGACAGAGCCCGACAGAGCCCGACAGAGCCCGACAGGGCCCGTCAGAGCCCAACAGAGCCCGACAGGGCCCGACAGAGCACGACAGGGCCCGACAGGGCCCAGTAGAGCCCGACAGAGCCCGACAGAGCCCGACAGAGCCCGACAGAGCCCGACAGAGCCCGACAGAGCCCGACAGAGCCCGAAAGGGCCCGACAGGGCCCGACAGAGCCCGACAGAGCCCAGTAGAGCCCGACAGAGGCCGACAGAGCCCGACAGGGCCCAGTAGAGCCCAGTAGAGCCGGACAGAGCCCAGTCGAGCCCGACAGAGCCCGACAGAGCCCGACAGGGCCCGACAGAGCCCTACAGAGCCCGACAGGGCCCGACAGAGCCTGACAGGGCCCAGTAGAGCCCGACAGAGCCCGACAGAGCCCGACAGAGCCCAGTGGAGCCCGACAGAGCGCGACAGAGCCCGACAGGGCCCGACAGAGCCCGACAGAGCCCGATAGGGCCCAGGAGAGCCCGACAGAGCCCGACAGAGCCCGACAGGGCCCGACAGAGCCCGACAGAACCCGACAGAGCCCGACAGGGCCCAGTATAGTCCGACAGGGCCCGACAGAGCCCGACAGAGCCCGACAGGGCCCGACAGGGCCCGACAGAGCCCAGTAAAGCGCGACAGAGCCCGACAGAGCCCGACAGAGCCCAGTAGAGCCCGACAGAGCCCGACAGAGCCCGACAGAGCCCGACAGAGCCCGACAGGGCCCGACAGGGCCCGACAGGGCCCGACAGGGCCCGACAGAGCCCGACAGAGCCCAGTAGAGCCCGACAGAGCCCGACAGAGCCCGACAGAGCCCGACAGGGCCCGACAGGGCCCGACAGAGGCCAGTAGAGCCCAGTAGAGCCCGACAGAGCCCGACAGAGCCCGACAGAGCCCGACAGAGCGCAGTAGAGCCCGACAGGGCCCGAGAGGGCCCGACAGGGCCCAGTAGAGCCCGACAGAGCCCGACAGGGCCCAGTAGAGCCCGACAGAGCCCGACAGAGCCCGACAGAGCCCGACAGGGCCCGACAGAGCCCGACAGAGCCCGACAGGGCCCAGTATAGCCCGACAGAGCCCGACAGAGCCCGACAGGGCCCGACAGGGCCCGACAGAGCCCGACAGAGCCCAGTAGAGCCCGACAGAGCTCGACAGAGCCCGACAGAGCCCGACCGGGCCCGACAGGGCCCGACAGGGCCCGACAGATCCCGACCGGGCCCGACAGGGCCCGACAGGGCCCAGTAGAGCCCGACAGAGCCCGACAGAGCCCGACAGGGCCCGACAGGGCCCGACAGGGCCCGACAGGGCCCGACATAGCCCGACAGAGCCCGACAGAGCCCAGTAGAGCCCGACAGAGCCCGACAGAGCCCGACAGAGCCCGACAGAACCCGACAGAGCCCGACAGAGCCCGACAGAGCCCGACAGGGCCCGACAGGGCCCAGTAGAGCCCGACAGGGCCCGACAGAGCCCGACAGAGCCCAATAGAGCCCAGTAGAGCCCGACAGAGCCCGACAGAGCCCAGTAGAGCCCGACAGGGCCCGACAGGGCCCGACAGAGCCCGACAGAGCCCAGTAGAGCCCAGTAGAGCCCGACAGAGCCCGACAGAGCCCGACAGAGCCCGACAGAGCCCGACAGAGCCCGACAGGGCCCGAGAGGGCCCGACAGGGCCCGACAGAGCCCGACAGAGCCCGACAGAGCCCGACAGGGCCCGACAGGGCCCGACAGGGCCCAGTAGAGCCCGACAGAGCCCGACAGAGCCCGACAGAGCCCGACAGGGCCCGACAGAGCCCGAAAGGGCCCCACAGGGCCCGACATAGCCCGACAGGGCCCAGTAGAGCCCGACAGAGCCCGACAGAGCCCGACAGAGCCCGACAGGGCCCAATAGAGCCCAGTAGAGCCCGACAGAGCCCAGTAGAGCCCGACAGAGCCCAGTAGAGCCCGACAGGGCCCGACAGAGCCCGACAGAGCTCGACAGAGCCCGACAGGGCCCGACAGGGCCCGAGAGAGCCCGACAGAGCCCGACAGGGCCCAGTAGAGCCCGACAGAGCCCGGCAGAGCCCGACAGAGCCCGACAGAGCCCAGTAGAGCCCGACAGAGCCCGACAGAGCCCGACAGAGCCCGACAGGGCCCGACAGGGCCCGACAGAGCCCGACAGAGCCCGACAGGGCCCGACAGGGCCCGACAGAGCCCGACAGGGCCTGACAGAGCCCGACAGAGCCCAGTAGAGCCTGACAGAGCCCGACAGAGCCCGACAGGGCCCGACAGGGCCCGACAGAGCCCGACAGAGCCCAGTAGAGCCTGACAGAGCCCGACAGAGCCCGACAGAGCCCAGTAGAGCCCAGTAGAGCCCGACAGAGCCCGACAGGGCCCGACAGGGCCCGACAGGGCCCAGTAGAGCCCGACAGAGCCCGACAGAGCCCGACAGAGCCCGACAGAGCCCGACAGGGCCCAGTAGAGCCCAGTAGAGCCCGACAGAGCCCGACAGAGCCCGACAGAACCCGACAGAACCCGACAGAGCCCGACAGAGCCCAGTAGAGCCCGACAGAGCCCGACAGAGCCCGATAGGGCCCGACAGGGCCCGACAGGGCCCAGTAGAGCCCGACAGAGCCCGACAGAGCCCGACAGAGCCCGACCGAGCCCGACCAGGCCCGACAGGGCCCAGTAGAGCCCGACAGAGCCCGACAGAGCCCGACAGGGCCCGACAGAGCCCGACAGAGCCCGACCGGGCCCGACCGGGCCCGACAGGGCCCAGTAGAGCCCGACAGAGCCCGACAGAGCCCGACAGAGCCCGACAGTACCCGACAGAGCCCGACAGAGCCCGACAGAGCCCAGTAGAGCCCGACAGAGCCCGACAGAGCCCGACAGAGCCCGACAGAGCCCGACAGAGCCCGACAGGCCCCAGTAGAGCCCGACAGAGCCCGACAGAGCCCGACAGAGCCCGACAGAGCCCGACAGAGCCCGACCGGGCCCGACAGGGCCCGACAGGGCCCGACAGGGCCCAGTAGAGCCCGACAGAGCCCGACAGAGCCCGACATATCCCGACAGAGCCCGACAGAGCCCGACAGGGCCCGACAGGGCCCGACAGGGCCCGACAGAGACCAGTAGAACCCAGTAGAGCCCGACAGAGCCCGACAGAGCCCGACAGAGCCCAGTAGAGCCCGACAGAGCCCGACAGCGCCCGACAGGGCCCGACAGAGCCCAGTAGAGCCCGACAGAGCCCGACAGAGCCCGACAGGGCCCGACAGGGCCCGACAGGGCCCAGTAGAGCCCGACAGAGCCCAATAGAGCCCAGTAGAGCCCGACAGAGCCCGACAGAGCCCAGTAGAGCCCGACAGGGCCCGACAGGGTCCGACAGGGCCCGACAGAGCCCAGTAGAGCCCAGTAGAGCCCGACAGAGCCCGACAGAGCCCGACAGGGCCCGACAGGGCCCGACAGAGCCCGACAGAGCCCGACAGAGCCCGACAGGGCCCGACAGAGCCCGACAGGGCCCGACAGGGCCCGACAGGGCCCGACAGAGCCCAGTAGAGCCCGACAGGGCCCGACAGGGCCCGACAGGGCCCGACAGAGCCCGACAGAGCCCAGTAGAGCCCGACAGAGACCGACAGGGCCCGACAGAGCCCGACAGAGCCCGACAGGGCCCGACAGGGCCCGACAGGGCCCGACAGAGCCCGACAGGGCCCAGTAGAGCCCGACAGAGCCCGACAGAGCCCGACCGGGCCCGACAGGGCCCGACAGGGCCCGAAAGGGCCCGACAGGGCCCGACAGGGCCCAGTAGAGCCCGACAGAGCCCGACAGAGCCCGACAGGGCCCAGTAGAGCCCGACAGAGCCCGACAGAGCCCGACAGAGCCCGACCGAGCCCGACCAGGCCCGACAGGGCCCAGTAGAGCCCGACAGAGCCCGACAGAGCCCGACAGGGCCCGACAGAGCCCGACAGAGCCCGACCGGGCCCGACAGGGCCCGACAGGGCCCAGTAGAGCCCGACAGAGCCCGACAGAGCCCGACAGAGCCCGACAGTACCCGACAGAGCCCGACAGAGCCCGACAGAGCCCGACAGAGCCCAGTAGAGCCCGACAGAGCCCGACAGAGCCCGACAGAGCCCGACAGAGCCCGACAGAGCCCGACAGGCCCCAGTAGAGCCCGACAGAGCCCGACAGAGCCCGACAGAGCCCGACAGAGCCCGACTGGGCCCGACAGGGCCCGACAGGGCCCGACAGGGCCCGACAGGGCCCAGTAGAGCCCGACAGAGCCCGACAGAGCCCGACAGAGCCCGACATATCCCGACAGAGCCCGACAGAGCCCGACAGGGCCCGACAGGGCCCGACAGGGCCCGACAGAGCCCAGTAGAACCCAGTAGAGCCCGACAGAGCCCGACAGAGCCCGACAGAGCCCAGTAGAGCCCGACAGAGCCCGACAGCGCCCGACAGGGCCCGACAGAGCCCAGTAGAGCCCGACAGAGCCCGACAGAGCCCGACAGGGCCCGACAGGGCCCGACAGGGCCCAGTAGAGCCCGACAGAGCCCAATAGAGCCCAGTAGAGCCCGACAGAGCCCGACAGAGCCCAGTAGAGCCCGACAGGGCCCGACAGGGTCCGACAGGGCCCGACAGAGCCCAGTAGAGCCCAGTAGAGCCCGACAGAGCCCGACAGAGCCCGACAGGGCCCGACAGGGCCCGACAGAGCCCGACAGAGCCCGACAGGGCCCGACAGAGCCCGACAGAGCCCGACAGAGCCCGACAGGGCCCGACAGGGCCCGACAGGGCCCGACAGAGCCCAGTAGAGCCCGACAGAGCCCGACAGGGCCCGACAGGGCCCGACAGGGCCCGACAGAGCCCGACAGAGCCCAGTAGAGCCCGACAGAGACCGACAGGGCCCGACAGAGCCCGACAGAGCCCGACAGGGCCCGACAGGGCCCGACAGGGCCCGACAGAGCCCGACAGGGCCCAGTAGAGCCCGACAGAGCCCGACAGAGCCCGACCGGGCCCGACAGGGCCCGACAGGGCCCGAAAGGGCCCGACAGGGCCCGACAGGGCCCAGTAGAGCCCGACAGAGCCCGACAGAGCCCGACAGGGCCCAGTAGAGCCCGACAGAGCCCGACAGGGCCCAGTAGAGCCCGAAAGAGCCCGACAGAGCCCGACAGAGCCCGGCAGAGCCCGACAGAGCCCGGCAGAGCCCGACAGAGCCCGACAGAGCCCGACAGAGCCCGACAGAGCCCGACAGGGCCCGACAGGGCCCGACAGAGCCCGACAGGGCCCGACAGAGCCCGACAGAGCCCGACAGGGCCCAGTAGAGCCCGACAGAGCCCGACAGAGCCCGATAGAGCCCGACAGAGCCCGACAGGGCCCGACAGGGCCCGACAGGGCCCGACAGAGCTCGACAGAGCCCGACAGGGCCCAGTAGAGCCCGACAGAGCCCGACAGGGCCCGACAGAGCCCGACAGAGCCCGACAGGGCCCGACAGGGCCCGACAGGGCCCGACAGGGCCCAGTAGAGCCCGACAGAGCCCGACAGAGCCCGACAGAGCCCGACAGGGCCCGACAGGGCCCGACAGAGACCAGTAGAGCCCGACAGAGCCCGACAGAGCCCGACAGAGCCCGACAGAGCCCGACAGAGCCCGACAGAGCCCGACAGGGCCCAGTAGAGCCCAGTAGAGCCCGACAGAGCCCAGTAGAGCCCGACAGACCCCGACAGAGCCCGACAGAGCCCGACAGAGCCCGACAGGGCCCGACAGGGCCCGACAGAGCCCGACAGAGCCCGACAGGGCCCAGTAGAGCACAGTAGAGCCCGACAGAGCCGGACAGAGCCCGACAGGGCCCAGTAGAGCCCGACAGAGCCCGCCAGAGCCCGACAGGGCCCGACAGAGCCCGACAGAGCCCAGTAGAGCCCAGTAGAGACCGACAGGGCCCGACAGAGCCCGACAGAGCCCGACAGGGCCCAATAGAGCCCGACAGAGCCCGACAGAGCCCGACAGGGCCCGACAGGGCCCGACAGGGCCCGACAGGGCCCGACAGAGCCCGACAGAGCCCGACAGGGCCCAATATAGCCCGACAGTGCCCGACAGAGCCCGACAGAGCCCGACAGGGACCGACAGGGCCCGACAGAGCCCAGTAGAGCCCGACAGAGCCCGACAGAGCCCGACAGAGCCCGACCGGGCCCGACAGGGCCCGACAGGGCCCAGTAGAGCCCGACAGAGCCCGACAGAGCCCGACAGAGCCCGACCGGGCCCAGTAGAGCCTGACAGAGCCCGACAGAGCCCGACAGAGCCCGACAGAGCCCGACAGGGCCCGACAGGGCCCGACAGAGCCCGACAGGGCCCGACAGGGCCCGACAGAGCCCGAGAGAGCCCGACAGAGACCAGTAGAGCCCGGTAGAGCCCGACAGGGCCCAGTAGAGCCCGACAGAGCCCGACAGAACCCGACAGAGCCCGACAGAGCCCAGTAGAGCCCGACAGAGTCCGACAGGGCCCGACAGGGCCCAGTAGAGCCCAACAGAGGCCGACAGAGCCCGACAGAGCCCAGTAGAGCCCAGTAGAGCCCGACAGAGCCCGACAGAGCCCGACAGAGCCCGACAGAGCCCAGTAGAGCCCGACAGGTCCCGACAGGGCCCGACAGGGCCCAGTAGAGCCCAGTAGAGCCCGACAGAGCCCGAGAGAGCCCGACAGGGCCCGACAGGGCCCGACAGAGCCCGACAGAGCCCGACAGAGCCCGACAGGGCCCGACAGAGCCCGACAGAGCCCGACAGGGCCCGACAGAGCCCGACAGAGCCCAGTAGAGCCCGACAGAGCCCGACAGAGCCCGACAGAGCCCGACAGGGCCCGACAAAGCCCGACAGAGCCCAGTAGAGCCCAGTAGAGCCCGACAGAGCCCGACAGGGCCCGACAGGGCCCGACAGGGCCCAGTAGAGCCCGACAGAGCCCGACAGAGCCCGACAGAGCCCGACAGGGCCCGACAGGGCCCGACAGGGCCCGACAGAGCCCAGTAGAGCCCAGTAGAGCCCGATAGAGCCCGACAGAGCCCAACAGAGCCCGACAGAACGCGACAGAGCCCGACAGAGCCCAGTAGAGCCCGACAGAGCCCGACAGAGCCCGACAGGGCCCGACAAGGCCCGACAGGGCCCAGTAGAGCCCGACAGAGCCCGACAGAGCCCGACAGAGCCCGACAGAGCCCGACAGGGCCCGACAGGGCTCGACAGAGCCCGACAGAGCCCAGTAGAGCCCGACAGAGCCCGACAGAGCCCGACAGAGCCCGACAGAGCCCGACAGGGCCCGACAGGGCCCGACAGGGCCCAGTAGAGCCCGACAGAGCCCAGTAGAGCCCGACAGAGCCCGACAGAGCCCAGTAGAGCGCGACAGAGCCCGACAGAGCCCGACAGAGCCCGACAGGGCCCGACAGGGCCCGACAGGGCCCAGTAGAGCCCGACAGAGCCCGACAGAGCCCGACAGAGCCCGACAGAGCCCGACAGGGCCCGACAGAGCCCAGTAGAGCCCAGTAGAGCCCGACAGAGCCCGACAGAGCCCAACAGAGCCCGACAGGGCCCGTCAGAGCCCAACAGAGCCCGACAGGGCCCGACAGAGCACGACAGGGCCCGACAGGGCCCAGTAGATCCCGACAGAGCCCGACAGAGCCCGACAGAGCCCGACAGAGCCCGACAGAGCCCGACAGAGCCCGAAAGGGCCCGACAGGGCCCGACAGGGCCCGACAGAGCCCAGTAGAGCCCGACAGAGGCCGACAGAGCCCGACAGAGCCCAGTAGAGCCCAGTAGAGCCGGACAGAGCCCAGTCGAGCCCGACAGAGCCCGACAGAGCCCGACAGGGCCCGACAGAGCCCTACAGAGCCCGACAGGGCCCGACAGAGCCTGACAGGGCCCAGTAGAGCCCGACAGAGCCCGACAGAGCCCGACAGAGCCCAGTAGAGCCCGACAGAGCGCGACAGAGCCCGACAGGGCCCGACAGAGCCCGACAGAGCCCGATAGGGCCCAGGAGAGCCCGACAGAGCCCGACAGAGCCCGACAGGGCCCGACAGAGCCCGACAGAACCCGACAGAGCCCGACAGGGCCCAGTATAGTCCGACAGGGCCCGACAGAGCCCGACAGAGCCCGACAGGGCCCGACAGGGCCCGACAGAGCCCAGTAAAGCGCGACAGAGCCCGACAGAGCCCAGTAGAGCCCGACAGAGCCCGACAGAGCCCGACAGAGCCCGACAGGGCCCGACAGGGCCCGACAGGGCCCGACAGGGCCCGACAGAGCCCGACAGAGCCCAGTAGAGCCCGACAGAGCCCGACAGAGCCCGACAGAGCCCGACAGGGCCCGACAGGGCCCGACAGAGGCCAGTAGAGCCCAGTAGAGCCCGACAGAGCCCGACAGAGCCCGACAGAGCCCGACAGAGCGCAGTAGAGCCCGACAGGGCCCGAGAGGGCCCGACAGGGCCCAGTAGAGCCCGACAGAGCCCGACAGGGCCCAGTAGAGCCCGACAGAGCCCGACAGAGCCCGACAGAGCCCGACAGGGCCCGACAGAGCCCGACAGAGCCCGACAGGGCCCAGTATAGCCCGACAGAGCCCGACAGAGCCCGACAGGGCCCGACAGGGCCCGACAGAGCCCGACAGAGCCCAGTAGAGCCCGACAGAGCTCGACAGAGCCCGACAGAGCCCGACCGGGCCCGACAGGGCCCGACAGGGCCCGACAGGGCCCGACAGGGCCCGACAGATCCCGACCGGGCCCGACAGGGCCCGACAGGGCCCAGTAGAGCCCGACAGAGCCCGACAGAGCCCGACAGGGCCCGACAGGGCCCGACAGGGCCCGACAGGGCCCGACATAGCCCGACAGAGCCCGACAGAGCCCAGTAGAGCCCGACAGAGCCCGACAGAGCCCGACAGAGCCCGACAGAACCCGACAGAGCCCGACAGAGCCCGACAGAGCCCAGTAGAGCCCGACAGGGCCCGACAGGGCCCGACAGGGCCCAGTAGAGCCCGACAGAGCCCGACAGAGCCCGACAGAGCCCAGTAGAGCCCAGTAGAGCCCGACAGAGCCCGACAGAGCCCGACAGAGCCCGACAGAGCCCGACAGAGCCCGACAGAGCCCAGTAGAGCCCGACAGAGCCCGACAGAGCCCGACAGAGCCCAGTAGAGCCCAGTAGAGCCCGACAGAGCCCGACAGGGCCCGACAGGGCCCGACAGAGCCCAGTAGAGCCCAGTAGAGCCCGACAGAGCCCGACAGAGCCCGACAGAGCCCGACAGAGCCCGACAGAGCCCAGTAGAGCCCAGTAGAGCCCGACAGGGCCCGACAGAGCCCGACAGGGCCTGACAGAGCCCGACAGAGCCCGACAGGGCCCAGTATAGCCCGACAGAGCCCGACAGAGCCCGACAGAGCCCGACAGGGCCCGACAGAGCCCAGTAGAGCCCGACAGAGCCCGACAGAGCCCGACAGAGCCCGACAGAGCCCGACAGAGCCCAGTAGAGCCCGACAGAGCCTGACAGAGCCCGACAGGGCCCGACAGGGCCCGACAGAGCCCAGTAGAGCCCAGTAGAGCCCGACAGAGCCCGACAGAGCCCAGTAGAGCCCAGTAGAGCCCGACAGGGCCCGACAGGTCCCAGTAGAGCCCGAAAGAGCCCGACAGAGCCCGACAGAGCCCGACAGAGCCCGACAGGGCCCGACAGGGCCCAGTAGAGCCCGACAGAGCCCGACAGAGACCGACAGAGCCCGACAGGGCCCAGTAGAGCCCAGTAGAGCCCGACAGAGCCCAGTAGAGCCCGACAGAGCCCGACAGAGCCCGACAGAGCCCGACAGGGCCCGAGAGAGCCCGACAGGGCCCGACAGGGCCCAGTATAGCCCGACAGAGCCCGACAGAGCCCGACAGAGCCCGACAGGGCCCAACAGAGCCCGACAGAGCCCAGTAGAGCCCGACAGAGCCCGACAGAGCCCGACAGAGCCCAACAGAGCCCGACAGAGCCCAACAGGGCCCGACAGGGCCCGACAGGGCCCGACAGAGCCCAGTAGAGCCCAGTAGAGCCCGACAGAGCCCGACAGGGCCCGACAGGGCCCGACAGGGCCCAGTAGAGCCCAGTAGAGCCCGACAGAGCCCGACAGAGCCCGACAGAGCCCGACAGAGCCCGACAGAGCCCAGTAGAGACCGACAGGGCCCGACAGGGCCCCGTAGAGCCCGACAGAGCCCGACAGAGCCCGACAGAGCCCGACAGGGCCCAGTAGAGCCCGACAGAGCCCGACAGAGCCCGACAGAGCCCGACAGGCCCGACAGGGCCCGACAGGGCCCGACAGGGCCCGACAGAGCCCTACAGGGCCCGACAGGGCCCAGTATAGCCCGACAGAGCCCGACAGAGCCCGACAGAGCCCGACAGGGCCCGACAGGGCCCGACAGGGCCCGACAGAGCCCAGTAGAGCCAGACAGAGCCCGACAGAGCCCGACAGGGCCCGACAGAGCCCGACAGGCCCGACAGAGACCAGTAGAGCCCGACAGAGCCCGACAGAGCCCGACAGAGCCCGACAGAGCCCGACAGGGCCCAGTAGAGCCCAGTAGAGCCCGACAGAGCCCAGTAGAGCCCGACAGAGCCCGACAGAGCCCGATAGAGCCCGACAGAGCCCGACAGGGCCCGACAGGGCCCGACAGGGCCCGACAGAGCTCGACAGAGCCCGACAGGGCCCAGTAGAGCCCGACAGAGCCCGACAGGGCCCGACAGAGCCCGACAGAGCCCGACAGGGCCCGACAGGGCCCGACAGGGCCCGACAGAGCCCAGTAGAGCCCGACAGAGCCCGACAGAGCCCGACAGGGGCCGACAGAGACCAGTAGAGCCCGACAGAGCCCGACAGAGCCCGACAGAGCCCGACAGAGCCCGACAGGGCCCAGTAGAGCCCAGTAGAGCCCGACAGAGCCCAGTAGAGCCCGACAGAGCCCGACAGAGCCCGACAGAGCCCGACAGAGCCCGACAGGGCCCGACAGAGCCCGACAGAGCCCGACAGGGCCCGACAGGGCCCAGTAGAGCACAGTAGAGCCCGACAGAGCCCGACAGAGCCCGACAGGGCCCAGTAGAGCCCGACAGAGCCCGCCAGAGCCCGACAGGGCCCGACAGAGCCCGACAGAGCCCAGTAGAGCCCAGTAGAGACCAACAGGGCCCGACAGAGCCCGACAGAGCCCGACAGGGCCCAATAGAGCCCGACAGAGCCCGACAGAGCCCGACAGGGCCCGACAGGGCCCGACAGGGCCCGACAGAGCCCGACAGGGCCCGACAGAGCCCAACAGAGCCCGACAGGGCCCAATATAGCCCGACAGAGCCCGACAGAGCCCGACAGAGCCCGACAGGGCCCAACAGGGCCCGACAGAGCCCAGTAGAGCCCGACAGAGCCCGACAGAGCCCGACAGAGCCCGACAGAGCCCGACCGGGCCCGACAGGGCCCGACAGGGCCCAGTAGAGCCCGACAGAGCCCGACAGAGCCCGACAGAGACCGACCGGGCCCAGTAGAGCCTGACAGAGCCCGACAGAGCCCGACAGAGCCCGACAGAGCCCGACAGGGCCCGACAGGGCCCGACAGAGCCCGACAGGGCCCGACAGGGCCCGACAGAGCCCGAGAGAGCCCGACAGAGACCAGTAGAGCCCGGTAGAGCCCGACAGGGCCCAGTAGAGCCCGACAGAGCCCGACAGAACCCGACAGAGCCCGACAGAGCCCAGTAGAGCCCGACAGAGCCCGACAGGGCCCGACAGGGCCCAGTAGAGCCCAACAGAGGCCGACAGAGCCCGACAGAGCCCAGTAGAGCCCAGTAGAGCCCGACAGAGCCCGACAGAGCCCGACAGAGCCCGACAGAGCCCAGTAGAGCCCGACAGGGCCCGACAGGGCCCAGTAGAGCCCAGTAGAGCCCGACAGAGCCCGACAGAGCCCGACAGGGCCCGACAGGGCCCGACAGGGCCCGACAGGGCCCGACAGAGCCCGACAGAGCCCGACAGAGCCCGACAGGGCCCGACAGAGCCCGACAGAGCCCAGTAGAGCCCGACAGAGCCCGACAGAGCCCGACAGAGCCCGACAGGGCCCGACAAAGCCCGACAGAGCCCAGTAGAGCCCAGTAGAGCCCGACAGAGCCCGACAGGGCCCGACAGGGCCCGACAGGGCCCAGTAGAGCCCGACAGAGCCCGACAGAGCCCGACAGAGCCCGACAGGGCCCGACAGGGCCCGACAGAGCCCAGTAGAGCCCAGTAGAGCCCGATAGAGCCCGACAGAGCCCGACAGAGCCCGACAGAACCCGACAGAGCCCGACAGAGCCCAGTAGAGCCCGACAGAGCCCGACAGAGCCCGACAGGGCCCGACAAGGCCCGACAGGGCCCAGTAGAGCCCGACAGAGCCCGACAGAGCCCGACAGAGCCCGACAGGGCCCGACAGGGCTCGACAGAGCCCGACAGAGCCCAGTAGAGCCCGACAGAGCCCGACAGAGCCCGACAGAGCCCGACAGGGCCCGACAGGGCCCGACAGGGCCCAGTAGAGCCCGACAGAGCCCAGTAGAGCCCGACAGAGCCTGACAGAGCCCAGTAGAGCGCGACAGAGCCCGACAGAGCCCGACAGAGCCCGACAGGGCCCGACAGGGCCCGACAGGGCCCAGTAGAGCCCGACAGAGCCCGACAGAGCCCGACAGAGCCCGACAGAGCCCGACAGAGCCCAGTAGAGCCCAGTAGAGCCCGACAGAGCCCGACAGAGCCCGACAGAGCCCGACAGAGCCCGACAGGGCCCGACAGGGCCCGACAGAGCCCAACAGAGCCCAACAGGGCCCGACAGAGCACGACAGGGCCCGACAGGGCCCAGTAGAGCCCGACAGAGCCCGACAGAGCCCGACAGAGCCCGACAGAGCCCGACAGAGCCCGACAGAGCCCGACAGGGCCTGACAGAGCCCGAAAGGGCCCGACAGGGCCCGACAGAGCCCGACAGAGCCCAGTAGAGCCCGACAGAGGCCGACAGAGCCCGACAGGGCCCAGTAGAGCCCAGTAGAGCCGGACAGAGCCCAGTCGAGCCCGACAGAGCCCGACAGAGCCCGACAGGGCCCGACAGAGCCCTACAGAGCCCGACAGGGCCCGACAGAGCCTGACAGGGCCCAGTAGAGCCCGACAGAGCCCGACAGAGCCCAGTAGAGCCCGACAGAGCCCGACAGAGCCCGACAGGGCCCGACAGAGCCCGACAGAGCCCGATAGGGCCCAGGAGAGCCCGACAGAGCCCGACAGAGCCCGACAGGGCCCGACAGAGCCCGACAGAACCCGACAGAGCCCGACAGGGCCCAGTATAGTCCGACAGGGCCCGACAGAGCCCGACAGAGCCCGACAGGGCCCGACAGGGCCCGACAGAGCCCAGTAAAGCCCGACAGAGCCCGACAGAGCCCGACAGAGCCCAGTAGAGCCCGACAGAGCCCGACAGAGCCCGACAGAGCCCGACAGAGCCCGACAGGGCCCGACAGGGCCCGACAGGGCCCGACAGAGCCCGACAGAGCCCGACAGAGCCCAGTAGAGCCCGACAGAGCCCGACAGAGCCCGACAGAGCCCGACAGAGCCCGACAGGGCCCGACAGAGGCCAGTAGAGCCCAGTAGAGCCCGACAGAGCCCGACAGAGCCCGACAGAGCCCGACAGAGCGCAGTAGAGCCCGACAGGGCCCGAGAGGGCCCGACAGGGCCCAGTAGAGCCCGACAGAGCCCGACAGGGCCCAGTAGAGCCCGACAGAGCCCGACAGAGCCCGACAGAGCCCGACAGGGCCCGACAGAGCCCGACAGAGCCCGACAGGGCCCAGTATAGCCCGACAGAGCCCGACAGAGCCCGACAGGGCCCGACAGGGCCCGACAGAGCCCGACAGAGCCCAGTAGAGCCCGACAGAGCTCGACAGAGCCCGACAGAGCCCGATCGGGCCCGACAGGGCCCGACAGGGCCCGACAGAGCCCGACAGGGCCCGACAGATCCCGACCGGGCCCGACAGGGCCCGACAGGGCCCAGTAGAGCGCGACAGAGCCCGACAGAGCCCGACAGGGCCCGACAGGGCCCGACAGGGCCCGACATAGCCCGACAGAGCCCGACAGAGCCCGACAGAGCCCAGTAGAGCCCGACAGAGCCCGACAGAGCCCGACAGAGCCCGACAGAACCCGACAGAGCCCGACAGAGCCCAGTAGAGCCCGACAGGGCCCGACAGGGCCCGACAGGGCCCAGTAGAGCCCGACAGGGCCCGACAGGGCCCGACAGGGCCCAGTAGAGCCGACAGAGCCCGACAGAGCCCGACAGAGCCCAGTAGAGCCCAGTAGAGCCCGACAGAGCCCGACAGAGCCCGACAGAGCCCGACAGAGCCCGACAGAGCCCAGTAGAGCCCGACAGAGCCCGACAGAGCCCGACAGAGCCCGACAGAGCCAGACAGAGCCAGACAGAGCCCGACAGAGCCCAGTAGAGCCCGACAGAGCCCGACAGAGCCCGACAGAGCCCGACAGAGCCCAGTAGAGCCCAGTAGAGCCCGACAGAGCCCGACAGGGCCCGACAGAGCCCAGTAGAGCCCAGTAGAGCCCGACAGAGCCCGACAGAGCCCGACAGAGCCCGACAGAGCCCAGTAGAGCCCAGTAGAGCCCGACAGGGCCCGACAGAGCCCGACAGGGCCTGACAGAGCCCGACAGAGCCCGACAGGGCCCAGTATAGCCCGACAGAGCCCGACAGAGCCCGACAGAGCCCGACAGAGCCCGACAGGGCCCGACAGAGCCCAGTAGAGCCCGACAGAGCCCGACAGAGCCCGACAGAGCCCGACAGAGCCGACAGAGCCCGACAGAGCCCAGTAGAGCCCGACAGAGCCTGACAGAGCCCGACAGGGCCCGACAGGGCCCGACAGAGCCCAGTAGAGCCCAGTAGAGCCCGACAGAGCCCGACAGAGCCCAGTAGAGCCCAGTAGAGCCCGACAGGGCCCGACAGGTCCCAGTAGAGCCCGAAAGAGCCCGACAGAGCCCGACAGAGCCCGACAGAGCCCGACAGAGCCCGACAGGGCCCGACAGGGCCCAGTAGAGCCCGACAGAGCCCGACAGAGCCCGACAGAGCCCGACAGGGCCCAGTAGAGCCCAGTAGAGCCCGACAGAGCCCAGTAG
>NW_027017542.1:0-68651 GCF_036013445.1 Caloenas nicobarica
TGTCGGGCTCTGTCGGGCTCTGTCGGGCTCTGTCGGGCTCTACTGGGCTCTACTGTTCCCTGTCGGGCCCTGTCGGGCTCTGTCGGGTTCTGTCGGGCTCTGTCGGGCTCTGTCGGGCTCTGTCGGGCTCTGTCGGGCTCTACTGGGCCCTGTCGGGCCCTGTCGGGCCCTGTCGGGCTCTGTCGGGCTCTACTGGGCCCTGTCGGGCTCTGTCGGGCCCTGTCGGGCTCTGTCGGGCTCTGTCGGGCTCTGTCGGGCTCTACTGGGCTCTACTGTTCCCTGTCGGGCCCTGTCGGGCCCTGTCGGGCTCTGTCGGGCTCTGTCGGGCCCTGTCGGGCCCTGTCGGGCTCTGTCGGGCTCTGTCGGGCTCTGTCGAGCTCTATCGGGCTCTACTGGGCTCTGTCGGGCTCTGTCGGGCTCTGTCGGGCTCTGTCGGGCTCTGTCGAGCTCTATTGGGCTCTGTCGGTTTCTACTGGGCTCTACTGGGCCCTGTCGGGCTCTGTCGGGCTCTGTCGGGCTCTGTCGGGCTCTGTCGGGCTCTACTGGGCTCTGTCGGGCTCTTTCGGGCCCTGTCGGGCTCTGTCGGGCTCTTTCGGGCTCTGTCGGGCTCTACTGGGCTCTGTCGGGCTCTGTCGGGCTCTGTCGGGCCCTGTCGGGCTCTGTCGGGCTCTGTCGGACCCTGTTGGGCCCTGTCGGGCTCTGTCGGGGTCTGTCGGGCTCTACTGGGCCCTGTCGGGCTCTGTCGGGCCCTGTCGGGCTCTGTCGGGCTCTGTCGAGCTCTACTGGGCTCTGTCGGGCTCTGTCGGGCTCTGTCGGGCCCTGTCGGGCTCTGTCGGGCTCTGTCGGGCTCTACTGGGCCCTGTCGGGCTCTGTCGGGCTCTGTCGGGCTCTGTCGGGCCCTGTCGGGCTCTGTCGGGCTCTGTCGGGCCCTGTCGGGCTTTGTCGGGCTCTGTCGGGCTCTGTCGGGCTCTGTCGGGCCCTGTCGGGCCCTGTCGAGCTCTGTCGGGCTCTGTCGGGCTCTGTCGGGCTCTGTCGGGCCCTGTCGGGCCCTGTCGGGCTCTGTCGGGCTCTGTCGGGCTCTGTCGGGCTCTAGTGGGCTCTGTCGGGCTCTGTCGGGTTCTGTCGGGCTCTGTCGGGCTCTGTCGGGCCCTGTCGGGCTCTGTCGGGCTCTGTCGGGCTCTGTCGGGCTCTGTCGGGCTCTAGTGGGCTCTGTCGGGCTCTGTCGGGCCCTGTCGGGCTCTGTCGGGCTCTGTCGGGCTCTGTCGGGCTCTAGTGGGCTCTGTCGGGCTCTGTCGGGTTCTGTCGGGCTCTGTCGGGCTCTGTCGGGCCCTGTCGGGCTCTGTCGGGCTCTGTCGGGCTCTGTCGGGCTTTACTGGTCTCTGTCGGGCTCTGTCGGGCTCTGTCGGGCCCTGTCGGGCCCTGTCGGGCTCTGTCGGGCCCTGTCGGGCCCTGTCGGTCTCTGTCGGGCTCTGTCGGGCTCTACTGGGCCCTGTCGGGCCCTGTCGGGCTCTGTCGGGCTCTGTCGGGCTCTGTCGGGCTCTACTGGGCCCTGTCGGGCTCTGTCGGGCTCTGTCGGGCCCTGTCGGGCCCTGTCGGGCCCTGTCGGGCTCTGTCGGGCTCTGTCGGGCTCTGTCGGGCTCTGTCGGGCTCTGTCGGGCTCTACTGGGCCCTGTCGGGCCCTGTCGGGCCCTGTCGGGCTCTGTCGGGCTCTACTGGGCCCTGTCGGGCCCTGTCGGGCCCTGTCGGGCCCTGTCGGGCTCTGTCGAGCTCTGTCGGGCTCTACTGGGCCCTGTCGGGCTCTGACGGGCCCTGTCGGGTTCTGTCGGCCTCTGTCGGGCTCTACTGGGCTCTGTCGGGCTCTGTCGGGCCCTGTCGGGCCCTGTCGGGTTCTGTCGGGCTCTGTCGGGCTCTGTCGGGTTCTGTCGGGCCCTGTCGGGCTCTGTCGGGCTCTACTGGGCTCTACTGTTCCCTGTCGGGCCCTGTCGGGCTCTGTCGGGCTCTGTCGGGCTCTGTCGGGCTCTGTCGAGCTCTATTGGGCTCTGTCGGTTTCTACTGGGCTCTACTGGTCCCTGTCGGGCTCTGTCGGGCTCTGTCGGGCTCTGTCGGGCTCTACTGGGCTCTGTCGGGATCTTTCGGGCCCTGTCGGGCTCTGTCGGGCTCTTTCGGGCTCTGTCGGGCTCTACTGGGCTCTGTCGGGCTCTGTCGGGCCCTGTCGGGGCCTGTCGGGCTCTGTCGGGCCCTGTCGGGCCCTGTCGGGCCCTGTCGGGCCCTGTCGGGCTCTGTCGGGCTCTGTCGGGCTCTGTCGGGCTCTGTCGAGCTCTACTGGGCTCTGTCGGGCCCTGTCGGGCCCTGTCGGGCTCTGTCGGGCTCTGTCGGGCTCTGTCGGGCTCTACTGGGCCCTGTCGGGCTCTGTCGGGCTCTGTCGGGCTCTGTCGGGCCCTGTCGGGCTCTGTCGGGCTCTGTCGGGCCCTGTCGGGCTCTGTCGGGCTCTGTCGGGCTCTGTCGGGCCCTGTCGGGCTCTGTCGGGCCCTGTCGGGCCCTGTCGGGCTCTGTCGGGCCCTGTCGGGCTCTGGCGGGTTCTGTCGGGCTCTGTCGGGCCCTGTCGGGCTCTGTCGGGCTCTGTCGGGCCCTGTCGGGCTCTGTCGGGCTCTGTCGGGCTCTACTGGGCCCTGTCGGGCTCTGTCGGGCCCTGTCGGGCCCTGTCGGGCTCTGTCGGGCCCTGTCGGGCCCTGTCGGGCTCTGGCGGGCTCTGTCGGGCTCTACCGGGCCCTGTCGGGCCCTGTCGGGCTCTGTCGGGCTCTGTCGGGCCCTGTCGGGCCCTGTCGGGTCCTGTCGGGCTCTACTGGGCTCTGTCGGGCTCTGTCGGGCCCTGTCGGGCCCTGTCGGGTCCTGTCGGGCTCTACTGGGCTCTGTCGGGCTCTGTCGGGCTCTGTCGAGCTCTACTGGGCTCTGTCGGGCCCTGTCGGGCCCTGTCGGGCTCTGTCGGGCTCTGTCGGGCTCTGTCGGGCTCTACTGGGCCCTGTCGGGCTCTGTCGGGCTCTGTCGGGCCCTGTCGGGCTCTGTCGGGCCCTGTCGGGCCCTGTCGGGCTCTGTCGGGCCCTGTCGGGCCCTGTCGGGCTCTGGCGGGCTCTGTCGGGCTCTACCGGGCCTTGTCGGGCCCTGTCGGGCTCTGTCGGGCCCTGTCGGGCCCTGTCGGGCTCTGTCGGGCTCTGTCGGGCTCTGTCGGGCTCTGTCGGGCCCTGTCGGGCTCTGTCGGGCTCTGTCGAGCTCTACTGGGCTCTGTCGGGCCCTGTCGGGGTGTGTCGGGCCCTGTCGGGCTCTGTCGGGCTCTGTCGGGCCCTGTCGGGCTCTGTCGGGCCCTGTCGGGCCCTGTCGGGCTTTGTCGGGCTCTGTCGGGCTCTGTCGGGCTCTGTCGGGCTCTACTGGGCCCTGTCGGGCTCTGTCGGGCTCTGTCGGGCCCTGTCGGGCTCTGTCGGGCTCTGTCGGGCCCTGTCGGGCTCTGTCGGGCTCTGTCGGGCCCTGTCGGGCCCTGTCGGGCTCTGTCGGGCTCTGTCGGGCTCTGTCGGGCTCTACTGGGCCCTGTCGGGCTCTGTCGGGCTCGGTCGGGCCCTGTCGGGCCCTGTCGGGCTCTGTCGAGCTCTGTCGGGCTCTACTGGGCCCTGTCGGGCTCTGACGGGCCCTGTCGGGTTCTGTCGGCCTCTGTCGGGCTCTACTGGGCTCTGTCGGGCCCTGTCGGGCCCTGTCGGGCCCTGTCGGGTTCTGTCGGGCTCTGTCGGGCTCTGTCGGGTTCTGTCGGGCTCTGTCGGGTTCTGTCGGGCCCTGTCGGGCCCTGTCGGGCTCTGTCGGGCTCTGTCGGGCTCTGTCGGGCTCTACTGGGCTCTACTGTTCCCTGTCGGGCCCTGTCGGGCTCTGTCGGGCTCTGTCGGGCTCTGTCGGGCTCTACTGGGCCCTGTCGGGCTCTGTCGGGCTCTGTCGGGCTCTGTCGGGCCCTGTCGGGCCCTGTCGGGCTCTGTCGGGTTCTGTCGGGCTCTGTCGGGCTCTGTCGGGCTCTGTCGGGCTCTGTCGGGCTCTGTCGGGCTCTACTGGGCCCTGTCGGGCCCTGTCGGGCCCTGTCGGGCTCTGTCGGGCTCTACTGGGCCCTGTCGGGCTCTGTCGGGCTCTGTCGGGCTCTGTCGGGCTCTACTGGGCTCTACTGTTCCCTGTCGGGCCCTGTCGGGCCCTGTCGGGCTCTGTCGGGCTCTTTCGGGCCCTGTCGGGCCCTGTCGGGCTCTGTCGGGCTCTGTCGGGCTCTGTCGAGCTCTGTCGGGCTCTACTGGGCTCTGTCGGGCTCTGTCGGGCTCTGTCGGGCTCTGTCGGGCTCTGTCGAGCTCTATTGGGCTCTGTCGGTTTCTACTGGGCTCTAATGGGCCCTGTCGGGATCTGTCAGGCTCTGTCGGGCTCTGTCGGGCTCTGTCGGGCTCTACTGGGCTCTGTCGGGCTCTTTCGGGCCCTGTCGGGCTCTGTCGGGCTCTTTCGGGCTCTGTCGGGCTCTACTGGGCTCTGTCGGGCTCTGTCGGGCCCTGTCGGGCCCTGTCGGGCTCTGTCGGGCTCTGTCGGACCCTGTTGGGCCCTGTCGGGCTCTGTCGGGGTCTGTCGGGCTCTACTGGGCCCTGTCGGGCTCTGTCGGGCCCTGTCGGGCTCTGTCGGGCTCTGTCGAGCTCTACTGGGCTCTGTCGGGCTCTGTCGGGCTCTGTCGGGCCCTGTCGGGCTCTGTCGGGCTCTGTCGGGCTCTACTGGGCCCTGTCGGGCTCTGTCGGGCTCTGTCGGGCTCTGTCGGGCCCTGTCGGGCTCTGTCGGGCTCTGTCGGGCCCTGTCGGGCCCTGTCGGGCTCTGTCGGGCTCTGTCGGGCCCTGTCGGGCCCTGTCGAGCTCTGTCGGGCTCTGTCGGGCTCTGTCGGGCTCTGTCGGGCTCTACTGGGCTCTACTGTTCCCTGTCGGGCACTGTCGGGCCCTGTCGGGCTCTGTCGGGCTCTGTCGGGCTCTGTCGGGTTCTGTCGGGCTCTGTCGGGCCCTGTCGGGCCCTGTCGGGCTCTGTCGGGCTCTGTCGGGCTCTGTCGGGCTTTACTGGTCTCTGTCGGGCTCTGTCGGGCTCTGTCGGGCCCTGTCGGGCCCTGTCGGGCTCTGTCGGGCCCTGTCGGGCCCTGTCGGGCTCTGTCGGGCTCTGTCGGGCTCTACTGGGCCCTGTCGGGCCCTGTCGGGCTCTGTCGGGCTCTGTCGGGCTCTGTCGGGCTCTAATGGGCCCTGTCGGGCTCTGTCGGGCTCTGTCGGGCCCTGTCGGGCCCTGTCGGGCCCTGTCGGGCTCTGTCGGGTTCTGTCGGGCTCTGTCGGGCTCTGTCGGGCTCTGTCGGGCTCTACTGGGCCCTGTCGGGCCCTGTCGGGCCCTGTCGGGCTCTGTCGGGCTCTACTGGGCCCTGTCGGGCCCTGTCGGGCCCTGTCGGGCTCTGTCGGGCTCTGTCGGGCTCTGTCGGGCTCTACTGGGCTCTACTGTTCCCTGTCGGGCCCTGTCGGGCCCTGTCGGGCTCTGTCGGGCTCTGTCGGGCTCTGTCGGGCTCTGTCGGGCTCTGTCAGGCTCTGTCGGGCTCTACTGGCCTCTACTGTTCCCTGTCGGGCCCTGTCGGGCTCTGTCGGGCTCTGTCGGGCTCTGTCGGGCTCTACTGGGCTCTACTGTTCCCTGTCGTGCCCTGTCGGGCCCTGTCGGGCTCTGTCGGGCTCTGTCGGGCTCTGTCGAGCTCTACTGGGCTCTGTCGGGCTCTGTCGGGCCCTGTCGGGCTCTGTCGGGCCCTGTCGGGCTCTGTCGGGCTCTGTCGGGCTCTACTGGGCCCTGACGGGCTCTGGCGGGCTCTGTCGGGATCTGTCGGGCCCTGTCGGGCTCTGTCGGGCTCTGTCGGGCTCTGTCGGGCCCTGTCGGGCCCTGTCGGGCCCTGTCGGGCTTTGTCGGGCTCTGTCGGGCTCTGTCGGGCTCTGTCGGGCTCTGTCGGGCTCTACTGGGCTCTGTCGGGCTCTGTCGGGCCCTGTCGGGCTCTGTCGGGCTCTGTCGGGCTCTACTGGGCTCTGTCGGGCCCTGTCGGGCTCTGTCGGGCTCTGTCGGGCTCTGTCGGGCTCTGTCGGGCCCTGTCGGGCTCTGTCGGGCCCTGTCGGGCCCTGTCGGGCCCTGTCGGGCTTTGTCGGGCTTTGTCGGGCTCTGTCGGGCTCTGTCGGGCTCTGTCGGGCTCTACTGGGCTCTGTCGGGCTCTGTCGGGCCCTGTCGGGCTCTGTCGGGCTCTGTCGGAATCTACTGGGCTCTGTCGGGCTCTGTCGGGCCCTGTCGGGCTCTGTCGGGCTCTGTCGGGCTCTACTGGGCCCTGTCCGGCTCTGTCGAGCTCTGTCGGGCCCTGTCGGGCTCTGTCGGGCTCTGTCGGGCTCTACTGGGCCCTGTCGGGCCCTGTCGGGCTCTGTCGGGCTCTGTCGGGCTCTGTCGGGCTCTACTGGGCCCTGTCGGGCCCTGTCGGGCCCTGTCGGGCTCTGTCGGGCTCTGTCGGGCTCTGTCGGGCTCTGTCGGGCTCTGTCAGGCTCTACTGGGCCCTGTCGGGCCCTGTCGGGCCCTGTCGGGCTCTGTCGGGCTCTACTGGGCCCTGTCGGGCCCTGTCGGGCCCTGTCGGGCTCTGTCGGGCTCTGTCGGGCTCTGTCGGGCTCTACTGGGCTCTACTGTTCCCTGTCGGGCCCTGTCGGGCCCTGTCGGGCTCTGTCGGGCTCTGTCGGGCTCTGTCGGGCTCTGTCAGGCTCTGTCGGGCTCTACTGGCCTCTACTGTTCCCTGTCGGGCCCTGTCGGGCTCTGTCGGGCTCTGTCGGGCTCTGTCGGGCTCTGTCGGGCTCTACTGGGCTCTACTGTTCCCTGTCGTGCCCTGTCGGGCCCTGTCGGGCTCTGTCGGGCTCTGTCGGGCTCTGTCGAGCTCTACTGGGCTCTGTCGGGCTCTGTCGGGCCCTGTCGGGCTCTGTCGGGCCCTGTCGGGCTCTGTCGGGCTCTGTCGGGCTCTACTGGGCCCTGACGGGCTCTGTCGGGATCTGTCGGGCCCTGTCGGGCTCTGTCGGGCTCTGTCGGGCTCTGTCGGGCCCTGTCGGGCTCTGTCGGGCCCTGTCGGGCCCTGTCGGGCCCTGTCGGGCTTTGTCGGGCTCTGTCGGGCTCTGTCGGGCTCTGTCGGGCTCTACTGGGCTCTGTCGGGCTCTGTCGGGCCCTGTCGGGCTCTGTCGGGCTCTGTCGGGCTCTACTGGGCCCTGTCCGGCTCTGTCGAGCTCTGTCGGGCCCTGTCGGGCTCTGTCGGGCTCTGTCGGGCTCTACTGGGCCCTGTCGGGCTCTGTCGGGCTCTGTCGGGCTCTGTCGGGCTCTGTCCGGCTCTACTGGGCTCTGTCGGGCTCTGTCGGGTTCTGTCGGGCCCTTTCGGGCCCTCTCGGGCCCTGTCGGGCTCTGTCGGGCTCTGTCGGGCTCTGTTGGGACCTGTCGGGCCCTGTCGAGCTCTGTCGGGCCCTGTCGGGCCCTGTCGGGCTCTGTCGGGCTCTGTCGGGCTCTGTCGGGCTCTGTCGGGCTCTGTCGGGCTCTGTCGGGCTCTGTCGGGTTCTACTGGGCTCTACTGGGCCCTGTCGGGCTCTGTCGGGCTCTGTCGGGCTCTGTCGGGCTCTGTCGGGCTCTGTCGGGCTCTGTCGGGCCCGGTCGGGCCCTGTCGGGCTCTGTCGGGCCCTGTCGGGCCCTGTCGGGCCCTGTCGGGCTCTGTCGGGCTCTGTCGGGCTCTGTCGGGCTCTGTCGGGCTCTGTCGAGCTCTACTGGGCTCTGTCGGGCCCTGTCGGGCCCTGTCGGGCTCTGTCGGGCTCTGTCGGGCTCTGTCGGGCTCTACTGGGCCCTGTCGGGCTCTGTCGGGCTCTGTCGGGCTCTGTCGGGCCCTGTCGGGCTCTGTCGGGCTCTGTCGGGCCCTGTCGGGCTCTGTCGGGCTCTGTCGGGCCCTGTCGGGCCCTGTCGGGCTCTGTCGGGCCCTGTCGGGCCCTGTCGGGCCCTGTCGGGCTCTGGCGGGCTCTGTCGGGCTCTGTCGGGCCCTGTCGGGCTCTGTCGGGCTCTGTCGGGCCCTGTCGGGCTCTGTCGGGCTCTGTCGGGCTCTACTGGGCCCTGTCGGGCTCTGTCGGGCCCTGTCGGGCCCTGTCGGGCTCTGTCGGGCCCTGTCGGGCCCTGTCGGGCTCTGGCGGGCTCTGTCGGGCTCTACCGGGCCCTGTCGGGCCCTGTCGGGCTCTGTCGGGCCCTGTCGGGCCCTGTCGGGTCCTGTCGGGCTCTACTGGGCTCTGTCGGGCTCTGTCGGGCCCTGTCGGGCCCTGTCGGGTCCTGTCGGGCTCTACTGGGCTCTGTCGGGCTCTGTCGGGCTCTGTCGAGCTCTGCTGGGCTCTGTCGGGCCCTGTCGGGCTCTGTCGGGCTCTGTCGGGCTCTGTCGGGCTCTACTGGGCCCTGTCGGGCTCTGTCGGGCTCTGTCGGGCCCTGTCGGGCTCTGTCGGGCCCTGTCGGGCCCTGTCGGGCTCTGTCGGGCCCTGTCGGGCCCTGTCGGGCTCTGGCGGGCTCTGTCGGGCTCTACCGGGCCTTGTCGGGCCCTGTCGGGCTCTGTCGGGCTCTGTCGGGCCCTGTCGGGCCCTGTCGGGTCCTGTCGGGCTCTACTGGGCCCTGTCGGGCTCTGTTTGGATCTGTCGGGCCCTGTCGGGCTCTGTCGGGCTCTGTCGGGCTCTGTCGGGCTCTACTGGGCCCTGTCGGGCTCTGTCGGGCTCTGTCGGGTTCTGTCGGGCTCTGTCGGGCCCTGTCGGGCTCTGTCGGGCCCTGTCGGGCTCTGTCGGGCTCTGTCGGGCTCTGTCGGGCTCTATTGGGCTCTGTCGGGTTCTACTGGGCTCTACTGGGCCCTGTCGGGCTCTGTCGGGCTCTGTCGGGCTCTGTCGGGCTCTACTGGGCTCTGTCGGGCTCTGTCGGGCCCTGTCGGGCTCTGTCGGGCTCTGTCGGGCTCTGTCGGGCTCTACTGGTCTCTGTCGGGCTCTGTCGGTCCCTGTCGGGCCCTGTCGGGCTCTGTCGGGCTCTGTCGGACCCTGTCGGGCCCTGTCGGGCTCTGTCGGGCTCTGTCGGGCTCTACTGGGCCCTGTCGGGCTCTGTCGGGCCCTGTCGGGCCCTGTCGGGCTCTGTCGGGCTCTGTCGAGCTCTACTGGGCTCTGTCGGGCTCTGTCGGGCCCTGTCGGGCTCTGTCGGGCTCTACTGGCCTCTACTGTTCCCTGTCGGGCCCTGTCGGGCTCTGTCGGGCTCTGTCGGGCTCTGTCGGGCTCTGTCGGGCTCTACTGGGCTCTACTGTTCCCTGTCGTGCCCTGTCGGGCCCTGTCGGGCCCTGTCGGGCTCTGTCGGGCTCTGTCGGGCTCTGTCGGGCTCTGTCGAGCTCTACTGGGCTCTGTCGGGCTCTGTCGGGCCCTGTCGGGCTCTGTCGGGCCCTGTCGGGCTCTGTCGGGCTCTGTCGGGCTCTACTGGGCCCTGACGGGCTCTGGCGGGCTCTGTCGGGATCTGTCGGGCCCTGTCGGGCCCTGTCGGGCTCTGTCGGGCTCTGTCGGGCCCTGTCGGGCTCTGTCGGGCCCTGTCGGGCCCTGTCGGGCCCTGTCGGGCCCTGTCGGGCCCTGTCGGGCTTTGTCGGGCTCTGTCGGGCTCTGTCGGGCTCTGTCGGGCTCTACTGGGCTCTGTCGGGCTCTGTCGGGCCCTGTCGGGCTCTGTCGGGCTCTGTCGTGCTCTACTGGGCCCTGTCCGGCTCTGTCGGGCCCTGTCGGGCTCTGTCGGGCTCTGTCGGGCTCTACTGGGCCCTGTCGGGCTCTGTCGGGCTCTGTCGGGCTCTGTCGGGCTCTGTCCGGCTCTACTGGGCTCTGTCGGGCTCTGTCGGGCTCTGTCGGGCCCTGTCGGGCTCTGTCGGGCTCTGTCGAGCTCTACTGGGCTCTGTCGGGCCCTGTCGGGGTGTGTCGGGCCCTGTCGGGCTCTGTCGGGCTCTGTCGGGCCCTGTCGGGCTCTGTCGGGCCCTGTCGGGCCCTGTCGGGCTTTGTCGGGCTCTGTCGGGTTCTGTCGGGCTCTGTCGGGCCCTGTCGGGCTCTGTCGGGCTCTGTCGGGCCCTGTCGGGCTCTGTCGGGCTCTGTCGGGCCCTGTCGGGCCCTGTCGGGCCCTGTCGGGCTCTGTCGGGCTCTGTCGGGCTCTGTCGGGATCTACTGGGCCCTGTCGGGCCCTGTCGGGCCCTGTCGGGCTCTGTCGAGCTCTGTCGGGCTCTACTGGGCCCTGTCGGGCTCTGACGGGCCCTGTCGGGTTCTGTCGGCCTCTGTCGGGTTCTACCGGGCTCTGTCGGGCTCTGTCGGGCTCTGTCGGGCCCTGTCGGGTTCTGTCGGGCTCTGTCGGGCTCTGTCGGGTTCTGTCGGGCTCTGTCGGGCTCTGTCGGGCTCTGTCGGGCTCTGTCGGGCTCTACTGGGCCCTGTCGGGCTCTGTCGGGCTCTGTCGGGCTCTGTCGGGCCCTGTCGGGCCCTGTCGGGCTCTGTCGGGCTCTGTCGGGCCCTGTCGGGCTCTGTCGGGCTCTACTGGGCCCTGTCGGGCTCTGTCGGGCCCTGTCGGGCTCTGTCGGGCTCTGTCGGGCTCTACTGGGCTCTACTGTTCCCTGTCGGGCCCTGTCGGGCCCTGTCGGGCTCTGTCGGGCTCTTTCGGGCCCTGTCGGGCCCTGTCGGGCTCTGTCAGGCTCTGTCGGGCTCTGTCGAGCTCTGTCGGGCTCTACTGGGCTCTGTCGGGCTCTGTCGGGCTCTGTCGGGCTCTGTCGGGCTCTGTCGAGCTCTATTGGGCTCTGTCGGTTTCTACTGGGCTCTACTGGGCCCTGTCGGGCTCTGTCGGGCTCTGTCGGGCTCTGTCGGGCTCTGTCGGGCTCTACTGGGCTCTGTCGGGCTCTTTCGGGCCCTGTCGGGCTCTGTCGGGCTCTTTCGGGCTCTGTCGGGCTCTACTGGGCTCTGTCGGGCTCTGTCGGGCCCTGTCGGGCCCTGTCGGGCTCTGTCGGGCTCTGTCGGACCCTGTTGGGCCCTGTCGGGCTCTGTCGGGGTCTGTCGGGCTCTACTGGGCCCTGTCGGGCTCTGTCGGGCCCTGTCGGGCTCTGTCGGGCTCTGTCGAGCTCTACTGGGCTCTGTCGGGCTCTGTCGGGCTCTGTCGGGCCCTGTCGGGCTCTGTCGGGCTCTGTCGGGCTCTACTGGGCCCTGTCGGGCTCTGTCGGGCTCTGTCGGGCTCTGTCGGGCTCTGTCGGGCCCTTTCGGGCTCTGTCGGGCTCTGTCGGGCCCTGTCGGGCTTTGTCGGGCTCTGTCGGGCTCTGTCGGGCTCTGTCGGGCTCTACTGGGCTCTACTGTTCCCTGTCGGGCCCTGTCAGGCCCTGTCGGGCTCTGTCGGGCTCTGTCGGGCCCTGTCGGGCCCTGTCGGGCCCTGTCGGGCTCTGTCGGGCTCTGTCGGGCTCTGTCGGGCTCTACTGGGCTCTACTGTTCCCTGTCGGGCCCTGTCAGGCCCTGTCGGGCTCTGTCGGGCTCTGTCGGGCCCTGTCGGGCTCTGTCGGGCTCTGTCGGGCTCTGTCGGGCTCTGTCGGGCTCTAGTGGGCTCTGTCGGGCTCTGTCGGGTTCTGTCGGGCTCTGTCGGGCTCTGTCGGGCCCTGTCGGGCTCTGTCGGGCTCTGTCGGGCTCTGTCGGGCTTTACTGGTCTCTGTCGGGCTCTGTCGGGCCCTGTCGGGCCCTGTCGGGCCCTGTCGGGCTCTGTCGGGCCCTGTCGGGCCCTGTCGGGCTCTGTCGGGCTCTGTCGGGCTCTACTGGGCCCTGTCGGGCCCTGTCGGGCTCTGTCGGGCTCTGTCGGGCTCTGTCGGGCTCTACTGGGCCCTGTCGGGCTCTGTCGGGCTCTGTCGGGCCCTGTCGGGCCCTGTCGGGCCCTGTCGGGCTCTGTCGGGTTCTGTCGGGCTCTGTCGGGCTCTGTCGGGCTCTGTCGGGCTCTGTCGGGCTCTACTGGGCCCTGTCGGGCCCTGTCGGGCCCTGTCGGGCTCTGTCGGGCTCTACTGGGCCCTGTCGGGCCCTGTCGGGCCCTGTCGGGCTCTGTCGGGCTCTGTCGGGCTCTGTCGGGCTCTACTGGGCTCTACTGTTCCCTGTCGGGCCCTGTCGGGCCCTGTCGGGCCCTGTCGGGCTCTGTCGGGCTCTGTCGGGCTCTGTCGGGCTCTACTGGGCTCTACTGTTCCCTGTCGGGCTCTGTCGGGCTCTGTCGGGCTCTGTCGGGCTCTGTCGGGCTCTGTCGGGCTCTACTGGGCTCTACTGTTCCCTGTCGTGCCCTGTCGGGCCCTGTCGGGCTCTGTCGGGCTCTGTCGGGCTCTGTCGAGCTCTACTGGGCTCTGTCGGGCTCTGTCGGGCCCTTTCGGGCTCTGTCGGGCCCTGTCGGGCTCTGTCGGGCTCTGTCGGGCTCTACTGGGCCCTGACGGGCTCTGGCGGGCTCTGTCGGGATCTGTCGGGCCCTGTCGGGCTCTGTCGGGCTCTGTCGGGCTCTGTCGAGCTCTACTGGGCTCTGTCGGGCTCTGTCGGGCCCTTTCGGGCTCTGTCGGGCCCTGTCGGGCTCTGTCGGGCTCTGTCGGGCTCTACTGGGCCCTGACGGGCTCTGGCGGGCTCTGTCGGGATCTGTCGGGCCCTGTCGGGCTCTGTCGGGCTCTGTCGGGCTCTGTCGGGCCCTGTCGGGCTCTGTCGGGCCCTGTCGGGCTCTGTCGGGCCCTGTCGGGCCCTGTCGGGCCCTGTCGGGCTTTGTCGGGCTCTGTCGGGCTCTGTCGGGCTCTGTCGGGCTCTACTGGGCTCTGTCGGGCCCTGTCGGGCCCTGTCGGGCTCTGTCGGGCTCTGTCGGGCTCTGTCGGGCTCTGTCGGGCTCTGTCGAGCTCTACTGGGCTCTGTCGGGCCCTGTCGGGCCCTGTCGGGCTCTGTCGGGCTCTGTCGGGCTCTGTCGGGCTCTACTGGGCCCTGTCGGGCTCTGTCGGGCTCTGTCGGGCTCTGTCGGGCCCTGTCGGGCTCTGTCGGGCTCTGTCGGGCCCTGTCGGGCTCTGTCGGGCTCTGTCGGGCCCTGTCGGGCCCTGTCGGGCTCTGTCGGGCCCTGTCGGGCCCTGTCGGGCCCTGTCGGGCTCTGGCGGGCTCTGTCGGGCTCTGTCGGGCCCTGTCGGGCTCTGTCGGGCTCTGTCGGGCCCTGTCGGGCTCTGTCGGGCTCTGTCGGGCTCTACTGGGCCCTGTCGGGCTCTGTCGGGCCCTGTCGGGCCCTGTCGGGCTCTGTCGGGCCCTGTCGGGCCCTGTCGGGCTCTGGCGGGCTCTGTCGGGCTCTACCGGGCCCTGTCGGGCCCTGTCGGGCTCTGTCGGGCCCTGTCGGGCCCTGTCGGGTCCTGTCGGGCTCTACTGGGCTCTGTCGGGCTCTGTCGGGCCCTGTCGGGCCCTGTCGGGTCCTGTCGGGCTCTACTGGGCTCTGTCGGGCTCTGTCGGGCTCTGTCGAGCTCTACTGGGCTCTGTCGGGCCCTGTCGGGCTCTGTCGGGCTCTGTCGGGCTCTGTCGGGCTCTACTGGGCCCTGTCGGGCTCTGTCGGGCTCTGTCGGGCCCTGTCGGGCTCTGTCGGGCCCTGTCGGGCCCTGTCGGGCTCTGTCGGGCCCTGTCGGGCCCTGTCGGGCTCTGGCGGGCTCTGTCGGGCTCTACCGGGCCTTGTCGGGCCCTGTCGGGCTCTGTCGGGCTCTGTCGGGCCCTGTCGGGCCCTGTCGGGTCCTGTCGGGCTCTACTGGGCCCTGTCGGGCTCTGTTTGGATCTGTCGGGCCCTGTCGGGCTCTGTCGGGCTCTGTCGGGCTCTGTCGGGCTCTACTGGGCCCTGTCGGGCTCTGTCGGGCTCTGTCGGGTTCTGTCGGGCTCTGTCGGGCCCTGTCGGGCTCTGTCGGGCCCTGTCGGGCTCTGTCGGGCTCTGTCGGGCTCTGTCGGGCTCTATTGGGCTCTGTCGGGTTCTACTGGGCTCTACTGGGCCCTGTCGGGCTCTGTCGGGCTCTGTCGGGCTCTGTCGGGCTCTACTGGGCTCTGTCGGGCTCTGTCGGGCTCTGTCGGGCCCTGTCGGGCTCTGTCGGGCTCTGTCGGGCTCTGTCGGGCTCTACTGGTCTCTGTCGGGCTCTGTCGGTCCCTGTCGGGCCCTGTCGGGCTCTGTCGGGCTCTGTCGGACCCTGTCGGGCCCTGTCGGGCTCTGTCGGGCTCTGTCGGGCTCTACTGGGCCCTGTCGGGCTCTGTCGGGCCCTGTCGGGCCCTGTCGGGCTCTGTCGGGCTCTGTCGAGCTCTACTGGGCTCTGTCGGGCTCTGTCGGGCCCTGTCGGGCTCTGTCGGGCTCTACTGGCCTCTACTGTTCCCTGTCGGGCCCTGTCGGGCTCTGTCGGGCTCTGTCGGGCTCTGTCGGGCTCTGTCGGGCTCTACTGGGCTCTACTGTTCCCTGTCGTGCCCTGTCGGGCCCTGTCGGGCCCTGTCGGGCTCTGTCGGGCTCTGTCGGGCTCTGTCGGGCTCTGTCGAGCTCTACTGGGCTCTGTCGGGCTCTGTCGGGCCCTGTCGGGCTCTGTCGGGCCCTGTCGGGCTCTGTCGGGCTCTGTCGGGCTCTACTGGGCCCTGACGGGCTCTGGCGGGCTCTGTCGGGATCTGTCGGGCCCTGTCGGGCCCTGTCGGGCTCTGTCGGGCTCTGTCGGGCCCTGTCGGGCTCTGTCGGGCCCTGTCGGGCTCTGTCGGGCCCTGTCGGGCCCTGTCGGGCCCTGTCGGGCTTTGTCGGGCTCTGTCGGGCTCTGTCGGGCTCTGTCGGGCTCTACTGGGCTCTGTCGGGCTCTGTCGGGCCCTGTCGGGCTCTGTCGGGCTCTGTCGTGCTCTACTGGGCCCTGTCCGGCTCTGTCGGGCCCTGTCGGGCTCTGTCGGGCTCTGTCGGGCTCTACTGGGCCCTGTCGGGCTCTGTCGGGCTCTGTCGGGCTCTGTCGGGCTCTGTCCGGCTCTACTGGGCTCTGTCGGGCTCTGTCGGGCTCTGTCGGGCCCTGTCGGGCTCTGTCGGGCTCTGTCGAGCTCTACTGGGCTCTGTCGGGCCCTGTCGGGGTGTGTCGGGCCCTGTCGGGCTCTGTCGGGCTCTGTCGGGCCCTGTCGGGCTCTGTCGGGCCCTGTCGGGCCCTGTCGGGCTTTGTCGGGCTCTGTCGGGTTCTGTCGGGCTCTGTCGGGCCCTGTCGGGCTCTGTCGGGCTCTGTCGGGCCCTGTCGGGCTCTGTCGGGCCCTGTCGGGCCCTGTCGGGCCCTGTCGGGCTCTGTCGGGCTCTGTCGGGCTCTGTCGGGATCTACTGGGCCCTGTCGGGCCCTGTCGGGCCCTGTCGGGCTCTGTCGAGCTCTGTCGGGCTCTACTGGGCCCTGTCGGGCTCTGACGGGCCCTGTCGGGTTCTGTCGGCCTCTGTCGGGTTCTACCGGGCTCTGTCGGGCTCTGTCGGGCTCTGTCGGGCCCTGTCGGGTTCTGTCGGGCTCTGTCGGGCTCTGTCGGGTTCTGTCGGGCTCTGTCGGGCTCTGTCGGGCTCTGTCGGGCTCTGTCGGGCTCTACTGGGCCCTGTCGGGCTCTGTCGGGCTCTGTCGGGCTCTGTCGGGCCCTGTCGGGCCCTGTCGGGCTCTGTCGGGCTCTGTCGGGCCCTGTCGGGCTCTGTCGGGCTCTACTGGGCCCTGTCGGGCTCTGTCGGGCCCTGTCGGGCTCTGTCGGGCTCTGTCGGGCTCTACTGGGCTCTACTGTTCCCTGTCGGGCCCTGTCGGGCCCTGTCGGGCTCTGTCGGGCTCTTTCGGGCCCTGTCGGGCCCTGTCGGGCTCTGTCAGGCTCTGTCGGGCTCTGTCGAGCTCTGTCGGGCTCTACTGGGCTCTGTCGGGCTCTGTCGGGCTCTGTCGGGCTCTGTCGGGCTCTGTCGAGCTCTATTGGGCTCTGTCGGTTTCTACTGGGCTCTACTGGGCCCTGTCGGGCTCTGTCGGGCTCTGTCGGGCTCTGTCGGGCTCTGTCGGGCTCTACTGGGCTCTGTCGGGCTCTTTCGGGCCCTGTCGGGCTCTGTCGGGCTCTTTCGGGCTCTGTCGGGCTCTACTGGGCTCTGTCGGGCTCTGTCGGGCCCTGTCGGGCCCTGTCGGGCTCTGTCGGGCTCTGTCGGACCCTGTTGGGCCCTGTCGGGCTCTGTCGGGGTCTGTCGGGCTCTACTGGGCCCTGTCGGGCTCTGTCGGGCCCTGTCGGGCTCTGTCGGGCTCTGTCGAGCTCTACTGGGCTCTGTCGGGCTCTGTCGGGCTCTGTCGGGCCCTGTCGGGCTCTGTCGGGCTCTGTCGGGCTCTACTGGGCCCTGTCGGGCTCTGTCGGGCTCTGTCGGGCTCTGTCGGGCTCTGTCGGGCCCTTTCGGGCTCTGTCGGGCTCTGTCGGGCCCTGTCGGGCTTTGTCGGGCTCTGTCGGGCTCTGTCGGGCTCTGTCGGGCTCTACTGGGCTCTACTGTTCCCTGTCGGGCCCTGTCAGGCCCTGTCGGGCTCTGTCGGGCTCTGTCGGGCCCTGTCGGGCCCTGTCGGGCCCTGTCGGGCTCTGTCGGGCTCTGTCGGGCTCTGTCGGGCTCTACTGGGCTCTACTGTTCCCTGTCGGGCCCTGTCAGGCCCTGTCGGGCTCTGTCGGGCTCTGTCGGGCCCTGTCGGGCTCTGTCGGGCTCTGTCGGGCTCTGTCGGGCTCTGTCGGGCTCTAGTGGGCTCTGTCGGGCTCTGTCGGGTTCTGTCGGGCTCTGTCGGGCTCTGTCGGGCCCTGTCGGGCTCTGTCGGGCTCTGTCGGGCTCTGTCGGGCTTTACTGGTCTCTGTCGGGCTCTGTCGGGCCCTGTCGGGCCCTGTCGGGCCCTGTCGGGCTCTGTCGGGCCCTGTCGGGCCCTGTCGGGCTCTGTCGGGCTCTGTCGGGCTCTACTGGGCCCTGTCGGGCCCTGTCGGGCTCTGTCGGGCTCTGTCGGGCTCTGTCGGGCTCTACTGGGCCCTGTCGGGCTCTGTCGGGCTCTGTCGGGCCCTGTCGGGCCCTGTCGGGCCCTGTCGGGCTCTGTCGGGTTCTGTCGGGCTCTGTCGGGCTCTGTCGGGCTCTGTCGGGCTCTGTCGGGCTCTACTGGGCCCTGTCGGGCCCTGTCGGGCCCTGTCGGGCTCTGTCGGGCTCTACTGGGCCCTGTCGGGCCCTGTCGGGCCCTGTCGGGCTCTGTCGGGCTCTGTCGGGCTCTGTCGGGCTCTACTGGGCTCTACTGTTCCCTGTCGGGCCCTGTCGGGCCCTGTCGGGCCCTGTCGGGCTCTGTCGGGCTCTGTCGGGCTCTGTCGGGCTCTACTGGGCTCTACTGTTCCCTGTCGGGCTCTGTCGGGCTCTGTCGGGCTCTGTCGGGCTCTGTCGGGCTCTGTCGGGCTCTACTGGGCTCTACTGTTCCCTGTCGTGCCCTGTCGGGCCCTGTCGGGCTCTGTCGGGCTCTGTCGGGCTCTGTCGAGCTCTACTGGGCTCTGTCGGGCTCTGTCGGGCCCTTTCGGGCTCTGTCGGGCCCTGTCGGGCTCTGTCGGGCTCTGTCGGGCTCTACTGGGCCCTGACGGGCTCTGGCGGGCTCTGTCGGGATCTGTCGGGCCCTGTCGGGCTCTGTCGGGCTCTGTCGGGCTCTGTCGGGCCCTGTCGGGCTCTGTCGGGCCCTGTCGGGCCCTGTCGGGCCCTGTCGGGCTTTGTCGGGCTCTGTCGGGCTCTGTCGGGCTCTGTCGGGCTCTACTGGGCTCTGTCGGGCTCTGTCGGGCCCTGTCGGGCTCTGTCGGGCTCTGTCGGGCTCTACTGGGCCCTGTCCGGCTCTGTCGAGCTCTGTCGGGCCCTGTCGGGCTTTGTCGGGCTCTGTCGGGCTCTGTCGGGCTCTGTCGGGCTCTACTGGGCTCTGTCGGGCTCTGTCGGGCCCTGTCGGGCTCTGTCGGGCTCTGTCGGGCTCTACTGGGCTCTCTCGGGCCCTGTCGGGCCCTGTCGGGCTCTGTCGGGCTCTGTCGGGCTCTGTCGGGCTCTACTGGGCCCTGTTGGGCTCTGTCGGGCTCTGTCGGGCTCTGTCGGGCCCTGTCGGGCTCTGTCGGGCCCTGTCGGGCTCTGTCGGGCTCTGTCGGGCTCTACTGGGCCCTGACGGGCTCTGGCGGGCTCTGTCGGGATCTGTCGGGCCCTGTCGGGCTCTGTCGGGCTCTGTCGGGCTCTGTCGGGCCCTGTCGGGCCCTGTCGGGCCCTGTCGGGCTTTGTCGGGCTCTGTCGGGCTCTGTCGGGCTCTGTCGGGCTCTGTCGGGCTCTACTGGGCTCTGTCGGGCTCTGTCGGGCCCTGTCGGGCTCTGTCGGGCTCTGTCGGGCTCTACTGGGCTCTGTCGGGCCCTGTCGGGCTCTGTCGGGCTCTGTCGGGCTCTGTCGGGCTCTGTCGGGCCCTGTCGGGCTCTGTCGGGCCCTGTCGGGCCCTGTCGGGCCCTGTCGGGCTTTGTCGGGCTTTGTCGGGCTCTGTCGGGCTCTGTCGGGCTCTGTCGGGCTCTACTGGGCTCTGTCGGGCTCTGTCGGGCCCTGTCGGGCTCTGTCGGGCTCTGTCGGAATCTACTGGGCTCTGTCGGGCTCTGTCGGGCCCTGTCGGGCTCTGTCGGGCTCTGTCGGGCTCTACTGGGCCCTGTCCGGCTCTGTCGAGCTCTGTCGGGCCCTGTCGGGCTCTGTCGGGCTCTGTCGGGCTCTACTGGGCCCTGTCGGGCCCTGTCGGGCTCTGTCGGGCTCTGTCGGGCTCTGTCGGGCTCTACTGGGCCCTGTCGGGCCCTGTCGGGCCCTGTCGGGCTCTGTCGGGCTCTGTCGGGCTCTGTCGGGCTCTGTCGGGCTCTGTCAGGCTCTACTGGGCCCTGTCGGGCCCTGTCGGGCCCTGTCGGGCTCTGTCGGGCTCTACTGGGCCCTGTCGGGCCCTGTCGGGCCCTGTCGGGCTCTGTCGGGCTCTGTCGGGCTCTGTCGGGCTCTACTGGGCTCTACTGTTCCCTGTCGGGCCCTGTCGGGCCCTGTCGGGCTCTGTCGGGCTCTGTCGGGCTCTGTCGGGCTCTGTCAGGCTCTGTCGGGCTCTACTGGCCTCTACTGTTCCCTGTCGGGCCCTGTCGGGCTCTGTCGGGCTCTGTCGGGCTCTGTCGGGCTCTACTGGGCTCTACTGTTCCCTGTCGTGCCCTGTCGGGCCCTGTCGGGCTCTGTCGGGCTCTGTCGGGCTCTGTCGAGCTCTACTGGGCTCTGTCGGGCTCTGTCGGGCCCTGTCGGGCTCTGTCGGGCCCTGTCGGGCTCTGTCGGGCTCTGTCGGGCTCTACTGGGCCCTGACGGGCTCTGTCGGGATCTGTCGGGCCCTGTCGGGCTCTGTCGGGCTCTGTCGGGCTCTGTCGGGCCCTGTCGGGCTCTGTCGGGCCCTGTCGGGCCCTGTCGGGCCCTGTCGGGCTTTGTCGGGCTCTGTCGGGCTCTGTCGGGCTCTGTCGGGCTCTACTGGGCTCTGTCGGGCTCTGTCGGGCCCTGTCGGGCTCTGTCGGGCTCTGTCGGGCTCTACTGGGCCCTGTCCGGCTCTGTCGAGCTCTGTCGGGCCCTGTCGGGCTCTGTCGGGCTCTGTCGGGCTCTACTGGGCCCTGTCGGGCTCTGTCGGGCTCTGTCGGGCTCTGTCGGGCTCTGTCCGGCTCTACTGGGCTCTGTCGGGCTCTGTCGGGTTCTGTCGGGCCCTTTCGGGCCCTCTCGGGCCCTGTCGGGCTCTGTCGGGCTCTGTCGGGCTCTGTTGGGACCTGTCGGGCCCTGTCGAGCTCTGTCGGGCCCTGTCGGGCCCTGTCGGGCTCTGTCGGGCTCTGTCGGGCTCTGTCGGGCTCTGTCGGGCTCTGTCGGGCTCTGTCGGGCTCTGTCGGGTTCTACTGGGCTCTACTGGGCCCTGTCGGGCTCTGTCGGGCTCTGTCGGGCTCTGTCGGGCTCTGTCGGGCTCTGTCGGGCTCTGTCGGGCCCGGTCGGGCCCTGTCGGGCTCTGTCGGGCCCTGTCGGGCCCTGTCGGGCCCTGTCGGGCTCTGTCGGGCTCTGTCGGGCTCTGTCGGGCTCTGTCGGGCTCTGTCGAGCTCTACTGGGCTCTGTCGGGCCCTGTCGGGCCCTGTCGGGCTCTGTCGGGCTCTGTCGGGCTCTACTGGGCCCTGTCGGGCTCTGTCGGGCTCTGTCGGGCTCTGTCGGGCCCTGTCGGGCTCTGTCGGGCTCTGTCGGGCCCTGTCGGGCTCTGTCGGGCTCTGTCGGGCCCTGTCGGGCCCTGTCGGGCTCTGTCGGGCCCTGTCGGGCCCTGTCGGGCCCTGTCGGGCTCTGGCGGGCTCTGTCGGGCTCTGTCGGGCCCTGTCGGGCTCTGTCGGGCTCTGTCGGGCCCTGTCGGGCTCTGTCGGGCTCTGTCGGGCTCTACTGGGCCCTGTCGGGCTCTGTCGGGCCCTGTCGGGCCCTGTCGGGCTCTGTCGGGCCCTGTCGGGCCCTGTCGGGCTCTGGCGGGCTCTGTCGGGCTCTACCGGGCCCTGTCGGGCCCTGTCGGGCTCTGTCGGGCCCTGTCGGGCCCTGTCGGGTCCTGTCGGGCTCTACTGGGCTCTGTCGGGCTCTGTCGGGCCCTGTCGGGCCCTGTCGGGTCCTGTCGGGCTCTACTGGGCTCTGTCGGGCTCTGTCGGGCTCTGTCGAGCTCTACTGGGCTCTGTCGGGCCCTGTCGGGCTCTGTCGGGCTCTGTCGGGCTCTGTCGGGCTCTACTGGGCCCTGTCGGGCTCTGTCGGGCTCTGTCGGGCCCTGTCGGGCTCTGTCGGGCCCTGTCGGGCCCTGTCGGGCTCTGTCGGGCCCTGTCGGGCCCTGTCGGGCTCTGGCGGGCTCTGTCGGGCTCTACCGGGCCTTGTCGGGCCCTGTCGGGCTCTGTCGGGCTCTGTCGGGCCCTGTCGGGCCCTGTCGGGTCCTGTCGGGCTCTACTGGGCCCTGTCGGGCTCTGTTTGGATCTGTCGGGCCCTGTCGGGCTCTGTCGGGCTCTGTCGGGCTCTGTCGGGCTCTACTGGGCCCTGTCGGGCTCTGTCGGGCTCTGTCGGGTTCTGTCGGGCTCTGTCGGGCCCTGTCGGGCTCTGTCGGGCCCTGTCGGGCTCTGTCGGGCTCTGTCGGGCTCTGTCGGGCTCTATTGGGCTCTGTCGGGTTCTACTGGGCTCTACTGGGCCCTGTCGGGCTCTGTCGGGCTCTGTCGGGCTCTGTCGGGCTCTACTGGGCTCTGTCGGGCTCTGTCGGGCTCTGTCGGGCCCTGTCGGGCTCTGTCGGGCTCTGTCGGGCTCTGTCGGGCTCTACTGGTCTCTGTCGGGCTCTGTCGGGCCCTGTCGGGCCCTGTCGGGCTCTGTCGGGCTCTGTCGGACCCTGTCGGGCCCTGTCGGGCTCTGTCGGGCTCTGTCGGGCTCTACTGGGCCCTGTCGGGCTCTGTCGGGCCCTGTCGGGCCCTGTCGGGCTCTGTCGGGCTCTGTCGAGCTCTACTGGGCTCTGTCGGGCTCTGTCGGGCCCTGTCGGGCTCTGTCGGGCTCTACTGGCCTCTACTGTTCCCTGTCGGGCCCTGTCGGGCTCTGTCGGGCTCTGTCGGGCTCTGTCGGGCTCTGTCGGGCTCTACTGGGCTCTACTGTTCCCTGTCGTGCCCTGTCGGGCCCTGTCGGGCCCTGTCGGGCTCTGTCGGGCTCTGTCGGGCTCTGTCGGGCTCTGTCGAGCTCTACTGGGCTCTGTCGGGCTCTGTCGGGCCCTGTCGGGCTCTGTCGGGCCCTGTCGGGCTCTGTCGGGCTCTGTCGGGCTCTACTGGGCCCTGACGGGCTCTGGCGGGCTCTGTCGGGATCTGTCGGGCCCTGTCGGGCCCTGTCGGGCTCTGTCGGGCTCTGTCGGGCCCTGTCGGGCTCTGTCGGGCCCTGTCGGGCTCTGTCGGGCCCTGTCGGGCCCTGTCGGGCCCTGTCGGGCTTTGTCGGGCTCTGTCGGGCTCTGTCGGGCTCTGTCGGGCTCTACTGGGCTCTGTCGGGCTCTGTCGGGCCCTGTCGGGCTCTGTCGGGCTCTGTCGTGCTCTACTGGGCCCTGTCCGGCTCTGTCGGGCCCTGTCGGGCTCTGTCGGGCTCTGTCGGGCTCTACTGGGCCCTGTCGGGCTCTGTCGGGCTCTGTCGGGCTCTGTCGGGCTCTGTCCGGCTCTACTGGGCTCTGTCGGGCTCTGTCGGGCTCTGTCGGGCCCTGTCGGGCTCTGTCGGGCTCTGTCGAGCTCTACTGGGCTCTGTCGGGCCCTGTCGGGGTGTGTCGGGCCCTGTCGGGCTCTGTCGGGCTCTGTCGGGCCCTGTCGGGCTCTGTCGGGCCCTGTCGGGCCCTGTCGGGCTTTGTCGGGCTCTGTCGGGTTCTGTCGGGCTCTGTCGGGCCCTGTCGGGCTCTGTCGGGCTCTGTCGGGCCCTGTCGGGCTCTGTCGGGCTCTGTCGGGCCCTGTCGGGCCCTGTCGGGCCCTGTCGGGCTCTGTCGGGCTCTGTCGGGCTCTGTCGGGATCTACTGGGCCCTGTCGGGCCCTGTCGGGCCCTGTCGGGCTCTGTCGAGCTCTGTCGGGCTCTACTGGGCCCTGTCGGGCTCTGACGGGCCCTGTCGGGTTCTGTCGGCCTCTGTCGGGTTCTACCGGGCTCTGTCGGGCTCTGTCGGGCTCTGTCGGGCCCTGTCGGGTTCTGTCGGGCTCTGTCGGGCTCTGTCGGGTTCTGTCGGGCTCTGTCGGGCTCTGTCGGGCTCTGTCGGGCTCTGTCGGGCTCTACTGGGCCCTGTCGGGCTCTGTCGGGCTCTGTCGGGCCCTGTCGGGCCCTGTCGGGCTCTGTCGGGCTCTGTCGGGCCCTGTCGGGCTCTGTCGGGCTCTACTGGGCCCTGTCGGGCTCTGTCGGGCCCTGTCGGGCTCTGTCGGGCTCTGTCGGGCTCTACTGGGCTCTACTGTTCCCTGTCGGGCCCTGTCGGGCCCTGTCGGGCTCTGTCGGGCTCTTTCGGGCCCTGTCGGGCCCTGTCGGGCTCTGTCAGGCTCTGTCGGGCTCTGTCGAGCTCTGTCGGGCTCTACTGGGCTCTGTCGGGCTCTGTCGGGCTCTGTCGGGCTCTGTCGGGCTCTGTCGAGCTCTATTGGGCTCTGTCGGTTTCTACTGGGCTCTACTGGGCCCTGTCGGGCTCTGTCGGGCTCTGTCGGGCTCTGTCGGGCTCTGTCGGGCTCTACTGGGCTCTGTCGGGCTCTTTCGGGCCCTGTCGGGCTCTGTCGGGCTCTTTCGGGCTCTGTCGGGCTCTACTGGGCTCTGTCGGGCTCTGTCGGGCCCTGTCGGGCCCTGTCGGGCTCTGTCGGGCTCTGTCGGACCCTGTTGGGCCCTGTCGGGCTCTGTCGGGGTCTGTCGGGCTCTACTGGGCCCTGTCGGGCTCTGTCGGGCCCTGTCGGGCTCTGTCGGGCTCTGTCGAGCTCTACTGGGCTCTGTCGGGCTCTGTCGGGCTCTGTCGGGCCCTGTCGGGCTCTGTCGGGCTCTGTCGGGCTCTACTGGGCCCTGTCGGGCTCTGTCGGGCTCTGTCGGGCTCTGTCGGGCTCTGTCGGGCCCTTTCGGGCTCTGTCGGGCTCTGTCGGGCCCTGTCGGGCTTTGTCGGGCTCTGTCGGGCTCTGTCGGGCTCTGTCGGGCTCTACTGGGCTCTACTGTTCCCTGTCGGGCCCTGTCAGGCCCTGTCGGGCTCTGTCGGGCTCTGTCGGGCCCTGTCGGGCCCTGTCGGGCCCTGTCGGGCTCTGTCGGGCTCTGTCGGGCTCTGTCGGGCTCTACTGGGCTCTACTGTTCCCTGTCGGGCCCTGTCAGGCCCTGTCGGGCTCTGTCGGGCTCTGTCGGGCCCTGTCGGGCTCTGTCGGGCTCTGTCGGGCTCTGTCGGGCTCTGTCGGGCTCTAGTGGGCTCTGTCGGGCTCTGTCGGGTTCTGTCGGGCTCTGTCGGGCTCTGTCGGGCCCTGTCGGGCTCTGTCGGGCTCTGTCGGGCTCTGTCGGGCTTTACTGGTCTCTGTCGGGCTCTGTCGGGCCCTGTCGGGCCCTGTCGGGCCCTGTCGGGCTCTGTCGGGCCCTGTCGGGCCCTGTCGGGCTCTGTCGGGCTCTGTCGGGCTCTGTCGGGCCCTGTCGGGCCCTGTCGGGCTCTGTCGGGCTCTGTCGGGCTCTGTCGGGCTCTACTGGGCCCTGTCGGGCTCTGTCGGGCTCTGTCGGGCCCTGTCGGGCCCTGTCGGGCCCTGTCGGGCTCTGTCGGGTTCTGTCGGGCTCTGTCGGGCTCTGTCGGGCTCTGTCGGGCTCTGTCGGGCTCTACTGGGCCCTGTCGGGCCCTGTCGGGCCCTGTCGGGCTCTGTCGGGCTCTACTGGGCCCTGTCGGGCCCTGTCGGGCCCTGTCGGGCTCTGTCGGGCTCTGTCGGGCTCTGTCGGGCTCTACTGGGCTCTACTGTTCCCTGTCGGGCCCTGTCGGGCCCTGTCGGGCCCTGTCGGGCTCTGTCGGGCTCTGTCGGGCTCTGTCGGGCTCTACTGGGCTCTACTGTTCCCTGTCGGGCTCTGTCGGGCTCTGTCGGGCTCTGTCGGGCTCTGTCGGGCTCTGTCGGGCTCTACTGGGCTCTACTGTTCCCTGTCGTGCCCTGTCGGGCCCTGTCGGGCTCTGTCGGGCTCTGTCGGGCTCTGTCGAGCTCTACTGGGCTCTGTCGGGCTCTGTCGGGCCCTTTCGGGCTCTGTCGGGCCCTGTCGGGCTCTGTCGGGCTCTGTCGGGCTCTACTGGGCCCTGACGGGCTCTGGCGGGCTCTGTCGGGATCTGTCGGGCCCTGTCGGGCTCTGTCGGGCTCTGTCGGGCTCTGTCGGGCCCTGTCGGGCTCTGTCGGGCCCTGTCGGGCCCTGTCGGGCCCTGTCGGGCTTTGTCGGGCTCTGTCGGGCTCTGTCGGGCTCTGTCGGGCTCTACTGGGCTCTGTCGGGCCCTGTCGGGCCCTGTCGGGCTCTGTCGGGCTCTGTCGGGCTCTGTCGGGCTCTGTCGGGCTCTGTCGAGCTCTACTGGGCTCTGTCGGGCCCTGTCGGGCCCTGTCGGGCTCTGTCGGGCTCTGTCGGGCTCTGTCGGGCTCTACTGGGCCCTGTCGGGCTCTGTCGGGCTCTGTCGGGCTCTGTCGGGCCCTGTCGGGCTCTGTCGGGCTCTGTCGGGCCCTGTCGGGCTCTGTCGGGCTCTGTCGGGCCCTGTCGGGCCCTGTCGGGCTCTGTCGGGCCCTGTCGGGCCCTGTCGGGCCCTGTCGGGCTCTGGCGGGCTCTGTCGGGCTCTGTCGGGCCCTGTCGGGCTCTGTCGGGCTCTGTCGGGCCCTGTCGGGCTCTGTCGGGCTCTGTCGGGCTCTACTGGGCCCTGTCGGGCTCTGTCGGGCCCTGTCGGGCCCTGTCGGGCTCTGTCGGGCCCTGTCGGGCCCTGTCGGGCTCTGGCGGGCTCTGTCGGGCTCTACCGGGCCCTGTCGGGCCCTGTCGGGCTCTGTCGGGCCCTGTCGGGCCCTGTCGGGTCCTGTCGGGCTCTACTGGGCTCTGTCGGGCTCTGTCGGGCCCTGTCGGGCCCTGTCGGGTCCTGTCGGGCTCTACTGGGCTCTGTCGGGCTCTGTCGGGCTCTGTCGAGCTCTACTGGGCTCTGTCGGGCCCTGTCGGGCTCTGTCGGGCTCTGTCGGGCTCTGTCGGGCTCTACTGGGCCCTGTCGGGCTCTGTCGGGCTCTGTCGGGCCCTGTCGGGCTCTGTCGGGCCCTGTCGGGCCCTGTCGGGCTCTGTCGGGCCCTGTCGGGCCCTGTCGGGCTCTGGCGGGCTCTGTCGGGCTCTACCGGGCCTTGTCGGGCCCTGTCGGGCTCTGTCGGGCTCTGTCGGGCCCTGTCGGGCCCTGTCGGGTCCTGTCGGGCTCTACTGGGCCCTGTCGGGCTCTGTTTGGATCTGTCGGGCCCTGTCGGGCTCTGTCGGGCTCTGTCGGGCTCTGTCGGGCTCTACTGGGCCCTGTCGGGCTCTGTCGGGCTCTGTCGGGTTCTGTCGGGCTCTGTCGGGCCCTGTCGGGCTCTGTCGGGCCCTGTCGGGCTCTGTCGGGCTCTGTCGGGCTCTGTCGGGCTCTATTGGGCTCTGTCGGGTTCTACTGGGCTCTACTGGGCCCTGTCGGGCTCTGTCGGGCTCTGTCGGGCTCTGTCGGGCTCTACTGGGCTCTGTCGGGCTCTGTCGGGCTCTGTCGGGCCCTGTCGGGCTCTGTCGGGCTCTGTCGGGCTCTGTCGGGCTCTACTGGTCTCTGTCGGGCTCTGTCGGTCCCTGTCGGGCCCTGTCGGGCTCTGTCGGGCTCTGTCGGACCCTGTCGGGCCCTGTCGGGCTCTGTCGGGCTCTGTCGGGCTCTACTGGGCCCTGTCGGGCTCTGTCGGGCCCTGTCGGGCCCTGTCGGGCTCTGTCGGGCTCTGTCGAGCTCTACTGGGCTCTGTCGGGCTCTGTCGGGCCCTGTCGGGCTCTGTCGGGCTCTACTGGCCTCTACTGTTCCCTGTCGGGCCCTGTCGGGCTCTGTCGGGCTCTGTCGGGCTCTGTCGGGCTCTGTCGGGCTCTACTGGGCTCTACTGTTCCCTGTCGTGCCCTGTCGGGCCCTGTCGGGCCCTGTCGGGCTCTGTCGGGCTCTGTCGGGCTCTGTCGGGCTCTGTCGAGCTCTACTGGGCTCTGTCGGGCTCTGTCGGGCTCTGTCGGGCTCTGTCGAGCTCTACTGGGCTCTGTCGGGCTCTGTCGGGCCCTGTCGGGCTCTGTCGGGCCCTGTCGGGCCCTGTCGGGCTCTGTCGGGCTCTGTCGGGCTCTACTGGGCCCTGTCGGGCCCTGTCGGGCTCTGTCGGGCTCTGTCGGGCTCTGTCGGGCTCTACTGGGCCCTGTCGGGCTCTGTCGGGCTCTGTCGGGCCCTGTCGGGCCCTGTCGGGCCCTGTCGGGCTCTGTCGGGTTCTGTCGGGCTCTGTCGGGCTCTGTCGGGCTCTGTCGGGCTCTGTCGGGCTCTACTGGGCCCTGTCGGGCCCTGTCGGGCCCTGTCGGGCTCTGTCGGGCTCTACTGGGCCCTGTCGGGCCCTGTCGGGCCCTGTCGGGCTCTGTCGGGCTCTGTCGGGCTCTGTCGGGCTCTACTGGGCTCTACTGTTCCCTGTCGGGCCCTGTCGGGCCCTGTCGGGCCCTGTCGGGCTCTGTCGGGCTCTGTCGGGCTCTGTCGGGCTCTACTGGGCTCTACTGTTCCCTGTCGGGCTCTGTCGGGCTCTGTCGGGCTCTGTCGGGCTCTGTCGGGCTCTGTCGGGCTCTACTGGGCTCTACTGTTCCCTGTCGTGCCCTGTCGGGCCCTGTCGGGCTCTGTCGGGCTCTGTCGGGCTCTGTCGAGCTCTACTGGGCTCTGTCGGGCTCTGTCGGGCCCTTTCGGGCTCTGTCGGGCCCTGTCGGGCTCTGTCGGGCTCTGTCGGGCTCTACTGGGCCCTGACGGGCTCTGGCGGGCTCTGTCGGGATCTGTCGGGCCCTGTCGGGCTCTGTCGGGCTCTGTCGGGCTCTGTCGGGCCCTGTCGGGCTCTGTCGGGCCCTGTCGGGCCCTGTCGGGCCCTGTCGGGCTTTGTCGGGCTCTGTCGGGCTCTGTCGGGCTCTGTCGGGCTCTACTGGGCTCTGTCGGGCTCTGTCGGGCCCTGTCGGGCTCTGTCGGGCTCTGTCGGGCTCTACTGGGCCCTGTCCGGCTCTGTCGAGCTCTGTCGGGCCCTGTCGGGCTTTGTCGGGCTCTGTCGGGCTCTGTCGGGCTCTGTCGGGCTCTACTGGGCTCTGTCGGGCTCTGTCGGGCCCTGTCGGGCTCTGTCGGGCTCTGTCGGGCTCTACTGGGCTCTCTCGGGCCCTGTCGGGCCCTGTCGGTCTCTGTCGGGCTCTGTCGGGCTCTGTCGGGCTCTACTGGGCCCTGTTGGGCTCTGTCGGGCTCTGTCGGGCTCTGTCGGGCCCTGTCGGGCTCTGTCGGGCTCTGTCGGGCCCTGTCGGGCTCTGTCGGGCTCTATCGGGCTCTACTGGGCCCTGTCGGGATCTGTCGGGCCCTGTCGGGCCCTGTCGGGCTCTGTCGGGCTCTGTCGGGCCCTGTCGGGCTCTGTCGGGCCCTGTCGGGCCCTGTCGGGCTCTGGCGGGCTCTGTCGGGCTCTACCGGGCCCTGTCGGGCCCTGTCGGGCTCTGTCGGGCTCTGTCGGGCCCTGTCGGGCCCTGTCGGGTCCTGTCGGGCTCTACTGGGCTCTGTCGGGCTCTGTAGGGCCCTGTCGGGCCCTGTCGGGTCCTGTCGGGCTCTACTGGGCTCTGTCGGGCTCTGTCGGGCTCTGTCGAGCTCTACTGGGCTTTGTCGGGCCCTGTCGGGCCCTGTCGGGCCCTGTCGGGCTCTGTCGGGCTCTGTCGGGCTCTGTCGGGCTCTACTGGACCCTGTCGGGCTCTGTCGGGCTCTGTCGGGCCCTGTCGGGCTCTGTCGGGCCCTGTCAGGCCCTGTCGGGCTCTGTCGGGCCCTGTCGGGCCCTGTCGGGCTCTGGCGGGCTCTGTCGGGCTCTACCGGGCCTTGTCGGGCCCTGTCGGGCTCTGTCGGGCTCTGTCGGGCCCTGTCGGGCCCTGTCGGGTCCTGTCGGGCTCTACTGGGCCCTGTCGGGCTCTGTTTGGATCTGTCGGGCCCTGTCGGGCTCTGTCGGGCTCTGTCGGGCTCTGTCGGGCTCTACTGGGCCCTGTCGGGCTCTGTCGGGCTCTGTCGGGTTCTGTCGGGCTCTGTCGGGCTCTGTCGGGCCCTGTCGGGCTCTGTCGGGCTCTGTCGGGCTCTGTCGGGCTCTATTGGGCTCTGTCGGGTTCTACTGGGCTCTACTGGGCCCTGTCGGGCTCTGTCGGGCTCTGTCGGGCTCTGTCGGGCTCTACTGGGCTCTGTCGGGCTCTGTCGGGCCCTGTCGGGCTCTGTCGGGCTCTGTCGGGCTCTGTCGGGCTCTACTGGTCTCTGTCGGGCTCTGTCGGGCCCTGTCGGGCCCTGTCGGGCTCTGTCGGGCTCTGTCGGACCCTGTCGGGCCCTGTCGGGCTCTGTCGGGCTCTGTCGGGCTCTACTGGGCCCTGTCGGGCTCTGTCGGGCCCTGTCGGGCCCTGTCGGGCTCTGTCGGGCTCTGTCGAGCTCTACTGGGCTCTGTCGGGCTCTGTCGGGCCCTGTCGGGCTCTGTCGGGCTCTACTGGCCTCTACTGTTCCCTGTCGGGCCCTGTCGGGCTCTGTCGGGCTCTGTCGGGCTCTGTCGGGCTCTACTGGGCTCTACTGTTCCCTGTCGTGCCCTGTCGGGCCCTGTCGGGCTATGTCGGGCTCTGTCGGGCTCTGTCGAGCTCTACTGGGCTCTGTCGGGCTCTGTCGGGCCCTGTCGGGCTCTGTCGGGCCCTGTCGGGCTCTGTCGGGCTCTGTCGGGCTCTACTGGGCCCTGACGGGCTCTGGCGGGCTCTGTCGGGATCTGTCGGGCCCTGTCGGGCTCTGTCGGGCTCTGTCGGGCTCTGTCGGGCCCTGTCGGGCTCTGTCGGGCCCTGTCGGGCTCTGTCGGGCCCTGTCGGGCCCTGTCGGGCCCTGTCGGGCTTTGTCGGGCTCTGTCGGGCTCTGTCGGGCTCTGTCGGGCTCTACTGGGCTCTGTCGGGCTCTGTCGGGCCCTGTCGGGCTCTGTCGGGCTCTGTCGGACTCTACTGGGCCCTGTCCGGCTCTGTCGAGCTCTGTCGGGCCCTGTCGGGCTCTGTCGGGCTCTGTCGGGCTCTACTGGGCCCTGTCGGGCTCTGTCGGGCTCTGTCGGGCTCTGTCGGGCTCTGTCCGGCTCTACTGGGCTCTGTCGGGCTCTGTCGGGTTCTGTCGGGCCCTTTCGGGCCCTCTCGGGCCCTGTCGGGCTCTGTCGGGCTCTGTCGGGCTCTGTTGGGACCTGTCGGGCCCTGTCGAGCTCTGTCGGGCCCTGTCGGGCCCTGTCGGGCTCTGTCGGGCTCTGTCGGGCCCTGTCGGGCCCTGTCAGGCTCTGTCGGGCTCTGTCGGGCTCTGTCGGGCTCTGTCGGGCCCTGTCGGGTTCTACTGGGCTCTACTGGGCCCTGTCGGGCTCTGTCGGGCTCTGTCGGGCTCTGTCGGGCCCGGTCGGGCCCTGTCGGGCCCTGTCGGGCCCTGTCGGGCTCTGTCGGGCTCTGTCGGGCTCTGTCGGGCTCTGTCGAGCTCTACTGGGCTCTGTCGGGCCCTGTCGGGCCCTGTCGGGCTCTGTCGGGCTCTGTCGGGCTCTGTCGAGCTCTACTGGGCTCTGTCGGGCCCTGTCGGGCCCTGTCGGGCCCTGTCGGGCTCTGTCGGGCTCTGTCGGGCCCTGTCGGGCTCTGTCGGGCTCTGTCGGGCTCTACTGGGCTCTACTGTTCCCTGTCGGGCCCTGTCGGGCTCTGTCAGGCTCTGTCGGGCTCTGTCGGGCTCTACTGGGCCCTGTCGGGCTCTCTCGGGCTCTGTTGGGCTCTGTCGGGCTCTGTCGGGCTCTGTCGGGACCTGTCGGGCCCTGTCGGGCTCTGTCGGGTTCTGTCGGGCTCTGTCGGGCCCTGTCGGGCCCTGTCGGGCTCTGTCGGGCTCTGTCGGGCTCTGTCGGGTTCTACTGGGCTCTGTCGGGCTCTGTCGGGCCCTGTCGGGCTCTGTCGGGCTCTGTCGGGCTCTACTGGGCTCTGTCGGGCTCTACTGGGCTCTACTATGCCCTGTCGGGCTCTGTCGGGCTCTCTCGGGCGCTGTCGGGCCCTGTCGGGCTCTGTCGGGTTCTGTCGGGCTCTGTCGGGCTCTGTCGGGCCCTGTCGGGCTCTGTCGGGCTCTGTCGGGCTCTGTCGGGCTCTACTGGGCTCTGTCGGGCTCTGTCGGGCCCTGTCGGGCTCTGTCGGGCTCTGTCGGGCTCTGTCGGGCTCTACTGGGCTCTGTTGGGCTCTACTGGGCTCTACTGGGGCCTGTCGTGCTCTGTCGGGCTCTGTCGGCCCCTGTCGGCCCCTGTCGGGCTCTGTCGGGCTCTGTCGGGCTCTGTCGGGCTCTACTGGGCTCTGTCGGGCCCTGTAGGGCCCTGTCGGGCTCTGTCGGGCTCTGTCGGGCTCTACTGGGCCCTGTCGGGCCCTGTCGGGCTCTGTCGGGCTCTGTCGGGCTCTGTTGGGCTCTACTGGGCCCTGTCGGGCTCTGTCGGGCTCTGTCGATCTCTACTGGGCTCTGTCGGGCCCTGTCGGGCTCTGTCGGGCTCTGTCGGGCTCTACTGGGCTCTGTCGGGCCCTGTCGGGCCCTGTCGGGCCCTGTCGGGCTCTGTCGGGCTCTGTCGGGCTCTGTCGGGCTCTACTGGGCCCTGTCGGGCCCTGTCGGGCTCTGTCGGGCTCTACTGGGCTCTGTCGGGTTCTGTCGGGCCCTGTCGGGCCCTGTCGGGCTCTGTCGGGCTCTGTCGGGCTCTGTTGGGACCTGTCGGGCCCTGTCGAGCTCTGTCGGGCCCTGTCGGGCTCTGTCGGGTTCTACTGGGCTCTACTGGGCCCTGTCGGGCTCTGTCGGGCTCTGTCGGGCTCTGTCGGGCTCTGTCGGGCCCTGTCGGGCTCTGTCGGGCCCTGTCGGGCCCTGTCGGGCCCTGTCGGGCTCTGTCGGGCTCTGTCGGGCTCTGTCGGGTTCTACTGGGCTCTACTGGGCCCTGTCGGGCTCTGTCGGGCTCTGTCGGGCTCTGTCGGGCTCTACTGGTCTCTGTCGGGCCCTGTCGGGCCCTGTCGGGCTCTGGCGGGCTCTGTCGGGCTCTACCGGGCCTTGTCGGGCCCTGTCGGGCTCTGTCGGGCTCTGTCGGGCCCTGTCGGGCCCTGTCGGGTCCTGTCGGGCTCTACTGGGCCCTGTCGGGCTCTGTTTGGATCTGTCGGGCCCTGTCGGGCTCTGTCGGGCTCTGTCGGGCTCTGTCGGGCTCTGTCGAGCTCTACTGGGCTCTGTCGGGCCCTGTCGGGCCCTGTCGGGCTCTGTCGGGCTCTGTCGGGCCCTGTCGGGCTCTGTCGGGCTCTGTCGGGCTCTGTCGGGCTCTATTGGGCTCTGTCGGGTTCTACTGGGCTCTACTGGGCCCTGTCGGGCTCTGTCGGGCTCTGTCGGGCTCTGTCGGGCTCTACTGGGCTCTGTCGGGCTCTGTCGGGCCCTGTCGGGCTCTGTCGGGCTCTGTCGGGCTCTGTCGGGCTCTACTGGTCTCTGTCGGGCTCTGTCGGGCCCTGTCGGGCCCTGTCGGGCTCTGTCGGGCTCTGTCGGACCCTGTCGGGCCCTGTCGGGCTCTGTCGGGCTCTGTCGGGCTCTACTGGGCCCTGTCGGGCTCTGTCGGGCCCTGTCGGGCCCTGTCGGGCTCTGTCGGGCTCTGTCGAGCTCTACTGGGCTCTGTCGGGCTCTGTCGGGCCCTGTCGGGCTCTGTCGGGCTCTACTGGCCTCTACTGTTCCCTGTCGGGCCCTGTCGGGCTCTGTCGGGCTCTGTCGGGCTCTACTGGGCCCTGTCGGGCTCTGTCGGGCCCTGTCGGGCCCTGTCGGGCTCTGTCGGGCTCTGTCGGGCTCTACTGGGCTCTGTCGGGCTCTGTCGGGCCCTGTCGGGCTCTGTCGGGCTCTGTCGGGCTCTACTGGGCCCTGTCCGGCTCTGTCGAGCTCTGTCGGGCCCTGTCGGGCTCTGTCGGGCTCTGTCGGGCTCTACTGGGCCCTGTCGGGCTCTGTCGGGCTCTGTCGGGCTCTGTCGGGCTCTGTTGGGACCTGTCGGGCTCTGTCGGGCTCTGTCGGGCCCTGTCGGGCCCTGTCGAGCTCTGTCGGGCCCTGTCGGGCCCTGTCGGGCTCTGTCGGGCTCTGTCGGGCCCTGTCGGGCCCTGTCAGGCTCTGTCGGGCTCTGTCGGGCTCTGTCGGGCTCTGTCGGGCCCTGTCGGGTTCTACTGGGCTCTACTGGGCCCTGTCGGGCTCTGTCGGGCTCTGTCGGGCTCTGTCGGGCTCTGTCGGGCTCTGTCGGGCCCGGTCGGGCCCTGTCGGGCTCTGTCGGGCCCTGTCGGGCCCTGTCGGGCCCTGTCGGGCCCTGTCGGGCTCTGTCGGGCTCTGTCGGGCTCTGTCGGGCTCTGTCGAGCTCTACTGGGCTCTCTCGGGCCCTGTCGGGCCCTGTCGGGCTCTGTCGGGCTCTGTCGGGCTCTGTCGGGCTCTACTGGGCCCTGTTGGGCTCTGTCGGGCTCTGTCGGGCTCTGTCGGGCTCTGTCGGGCCCTGTCGGGCTCTGTCGGGCTCTGTCGGGCTCTGTCGGGCTCTATCGGGCTCTACTGGGCCCTGTCGGGATCTGTCGGGCCCTGTCGGGCCCTGTCGGGCTCTGTCGGGCTCTGTCGGGCCCTGTCGGGCTCTGTCGGGCCCTGTCGGGCCCTGTCGGGCTCTGGCGGGCTCTGTCGGGCTCTACCGGGCCCTGTCGGGCCCTGTCGGGCTCTGTCGGGCTCTGTCGGGCCCTGTCGGGCCCTGTCGGGTCCTGTCGGGCTCTACTGGGCTCTGTCGGGCTCTGTAGGGCCCTGTCGGGCCCTGTCGGGTCCTGTCGGGCTCTACTGGGCTCTGTCGGGCTCTGTCGGGCTCTGTCGAGCTCTACTGGGCTTTGTCGGGCCCTGTCGGGCCCTGTCGGGCTCTGTCGGGCTCTGTCGGGCTCTGTCGGGCTCTACTGGACCCTGTCGGGCCCTGTCGGGCTCTGTCGGGCCCTGTCGGGCTCTGTCGGGCCCTGTCAGGCCCTGTCGGGCTCTGTCGGGCCCTGTCGGGCCCTGTCGGGCTCTGGCGGGCTCTGTCGGGCTCTACCGGGCCTTGTCGGGCCCTGTCGGGCTCTGTCGGGCTCTGTCGGGCCCTGTCGGGCCCTGTCGGGTCCTGTCGGGCTCTACTGGGCCCTGTCGGGCTCTGTTTGGATCTGTCGGGCCCTGTCGGGCTCTGTCGGGCTCTGTCGGGCTCTGTCGGGCTCTACTGGGCCCTGTCGGGCTCTGTCGGGCTCTGTCGGGTTCTGTCGGGCTCTGTCGGGCTCTGTCGGGCCCTGTCGGGCTCTGTCGGGCTCTGTCGGGCTCTGTCGGGCTCTATTGGGCTCTGTCGGGTTCTACTGGGCTCTACTGGGCCCTGTCGGGCTCTGTCGGGCTCTGTCGGGCTCTGTCGGGCTCTACTGGGCTCTGTCGGGCTCTGTCGGGCCCTGTCGGGCTCTGTCGGGCTCTGTCGGGCTCTGTCGGGCTCTACTGGTCTCTGTCGGGCTCTGTCGGGCCCTGTCGGGCCCTGTCGGGCTCTGTCGGGCTCTGTCGGACCCTGTCGGGCCCTGTCGGGCTCTGTCGGGCTCTGTCGGGCTCTACTGGGCCCTGTCGGGCTCTGTCGGGCCCTGTCGGGCCCTGTCGGGCTCTGTCGGGCTCTGTCGAGCTCTACTGGGCTCTGTCGGGCTCTGTCGGGCCCTGTCGGGCTCTGTCGGGCTCTACTGGCCTCTACTGTTCCCTGTCGGGCCCTGTCGGGCTCTGTCGGGCTCTGTCGGGCTCTGTCGGGCTCTGTCGGGCTCTACTGGGCTCTACTGTTCCCTGTCGTGCCCTGTCGGGCCCTGTCGGGCTATGTCGGGCTCTGTCGGGCTCTGTCGAGCTCTACTGGGCTCTGTCGGGCTCTGTCGGGCCCTGTCGGGCTCTGTCGGGCCCTGTCGGGCTCTGTCGGGCTCTGTCGGGCTCTACTGGGCCCTGACGGGCTCTGGCGGGCTCTGTCGGGATCTGTCGGGCCCTGTCGGGCTCTGTCGGGCTCTGTCGGGCTCTGTCGGGCCCTGTCGGGCTCTGTCGGGCCCTGTCGGGCTCTGTCGGGCCCTGTCGGGCCCTGTCGGGCCCTGTCGGGCTTTGTCGGGCTCTGTCGGGCTCTGTCGGGCTCTGTCGGGCTCTACTGGGCTCTGTCGGGCTCTGTCGGGCCCTGTCGGGCTCTGTCGGGCTCTGTCGGGCTCTACTGGGCCCTGTCCGGCTCTGTCGAGCTCTGTCGGGCCCTGTCGGGCTCTGTCGGGCTCTGTCGGGCTCTACTGGGCCCTGTCGGGCTCTGTCGGGCTCTGTCGGGCTCTGTCGGGCTCTGTCCGGCTCTACTGGGCTCTGTCGGGCTCTGTCGGGTTCTGTCGGGCCCTTTCGGGCCCTCTCGGGCCCTGTCGGGCTCTGTCGGGCTCTGTCGGGCTCTGTTGGGACCTGTCGGGCCCTGTCGAGCTCTGTCGGGCCCTGTCGGGCCCTGTCGGGCTCTGTCGGGCTCTGTCGGGCCCTGTCGGGCCCTGTCAGGCTCTGTCGGGCTCTGTCGGGCTCTGTCGGGCTCTGTCGGGTTCTACTGGGCTCTACTGGGCCCTGTCGGGCTCTGTCGGGCTCTGTCGGGCTCTGTCGGGCTCTGTCGGGCTCTGTCGGGCCCGGTCGGGCCCTGTCGGGCTCTGTCGGGCCCTGTCGGGCCCTGTCGGGCCCTGTCGGGCTCTGTCGGGCTCTGTCGGGCTCTGTCGGGCTCTGTCGAGCTCTACTGGGCTCTGTCGGGCCCTGTCGGGCCCTGTCGGGCTCTGTCGGGCTCTGTCGGGCTCTGTCGAGCTCTACTGGGCTCTGTCGGGCCCTGTCGGGCCCTGTCGGGCCCTGTCGGGCTCTGTCGGGCTCTGTCGGGCCCTGTCGGGCTCTGTCGGGCTCTGTCGGGCTCTACTGGGCTCTACTGTTCCCTGTCGGGCCCTGTCGGGCTCTGTCAGGCTCTGTCGGGCTCTGTCGGGCTCTGTCGGGCTCTACTGGGCCCTGTCGGGCTCTCTCGGGCTCTGTTGGGCTCTGTCGGGCTCTGTCGGGCTCTGTCGGGACCTGTCGGGCCCTGTCGGGCTCTGTCGGGTTCTGTCGGGCTCTGTCGGGCCCTGTCGGGCCCTGTCGGGCTCTGTCGGGCTCTGTCGGGCTCTGTCGGGTTCTACTGGGCTCTGTCGGGCTCTGTCGGGCCCTGTCGGGCTCTGTCGGGCTCTGTCGGGCTCTACTGGGCTCTGTCGGGCTCTACTGGGCTCTACTATGCCCTGTCGGGCTCTGTCGGGCTCTCTCGGGCGCTGTCGGGCCCTGTCGGGCTCTGTCGGGTTCTGTCGGGCTCTGTCGGGCTCTGTCGGGCCCTGTCGGGCTCTGTCGGGCTCTGTCGGGCTCTGTCGGGCTCTACTGGGCTCTGTCGGGCTCTGTCGGGCCCTGTCGGGCTCTGTCGGGCTCTGTCGGGCTCTGTCGGGCTCTACTGGGCTCTGTTGGGCTCTACTGGGCTCTACTGGGGCCTGTCGTGCTCTGTCGGGCTCTGTCGGCCCCTGTCGGGCTCTGTCGGGCTCTGTCGGGCTCTGTCGGGCTCTACTGGGCTCTGTCGGGCTCTGTCGGGCCCTGTAGGGCCCTGTCGGGCTCTGTCGGGCTCTGTCGGGCTCTACTGGGCCCTGTCGGGCCCTGTCGGGCTCTGTCGGGCTCTGTCGGGCTCTGTTGGGCTCTACTGGGCCCTGTCGGGCTCTGTCGGGCTCTGTCGATCTCTACTGGGCTCTGTCGGGCCCTGTCGGGCTCTGTCGGGCTCTGTCGGGCTCTACTGGGCTCTGTCGGGCCCTGTCGGGCCCTGTCGGGCCCTGTCGGGCTCTGTCGGGCTCTGTCGGGCTCTGTCGGGCTCTGTCGAGCTCTACTGGGCTCTGTCGGGCTCTGTCGGGCCCTGTCGGGCTCTGTCGGGCCCTGTCGGGCTCTGTCGGGCTCTGTCGGGCTCTACTGGGCCCTGACGGGCTCTGGCGGGCTCTGTCGGGATCTGTCGGGCCCTGTCGGGCCCTGTCGGGCTCTGTCGGGCTCTGTCGGGCCCTGTCGGGCTCTGTCGGGCCCTGTCGGGCTCTGTCGGGCCCTGTCGGGCCCTGTCGGGCCCTGTCGGGCTTTGTCGGGCTCTGTCGGGCTCTGTCGGGCTCTGTCGGGCTCTACTGGGCTCTGTCGGGCTCTGTCGGGCCCTGTCGGGCTCTGTCGGGCTCTGTCGTGCTCTACTGGGCCCTGTCCGGCTCTGTCGGGCCCTGTCGGGCTCTGTCGGGCTCTGTCGGGCTCTACTGGGCCCTGTCGGGCTCTGTCGGGCTCTGTCGGGCTCTGTCGGGCTCTGTCCGGCTCTACTGGGCTCTGTCGGGCTCTGTCGGGCTCTGTCGGGCCCTGTCGGGCTCTGTCGGGCTCTGTCGAGCTCTACTGGGCTCTGTCGGGCCCTGTCGGGGTGTGTCGGGCCCTGTCGGGCTCTGTCGGGCTCTGTCGGGCCCTGTCGGGCTCTGTCGGGCCCTGTCGGGCCCTGTCGGGCTTTGTCGGGCTCTGTCGGGTTCTGTCGGGCTCTGTCGGGCCCTGTCGGGCTCTGTCGGGCTCTGTCGGGCCCTGTCGGGCTCTGTCGGGCCCTGTCGGGCCCTGTCGGGCCCTGTCGGGCTCTGTCGGGCTCTGTCGGGCTCTGTCGGGATCTACTGGGCCCTGTCGGGCCCTGTCGGGCCCTGTCGGGCTCTGTCGAGCTCTGTCGGGCTCTACTGGGCCCTGTCGGGCTCTGACGGGCCCTGTCGGGTTCTGTCGGCCTCTGTCGGGTTCTACCGGGCTCTGTCGGGCTCTGTCGGGCTCTGTCGGGCCCTGTCGGGTTCTGTCGGGCTCTGTCGGGCTCTGTCGGGTTCTGTCGGGCTCTGTCGGGCTCTGTCGGGCTCTGTCGGGCTCTGTCGGGCTCTACTGGGCCCTGTCGGGCTCTGTCGGGCTCTGTCGGGCTCTGTCGGGCCCTGTCGGGCCCTGTCGGGCTCTGTCGGGCTCTGTCGGGCCCTGTCGGGCTCTGTCGGGCTCTACTGGGCCCTGTCGGGCTCTGTCGGGCCCTGTCGGGCTCTGTCGGGCTCTGTCGGGCTCTACTGGGCTCTACTGTTCCCTGTCGGGCCCTGTCGGGCCCTGTCGGGCTCTGTCGGGCTCTTTCGGGCCCTGTCGGGCCCTGTCGGGCTCTGTCAGGCTCTGTCGGGCTCTGTCGAGCTCTGTCGGGCTCTACTGGGCTCTGTCGGGCTCTGTCGGGCTCTGTCGGGCTCTGTCGGGCTCTGTCGAGCTCTATTGGGCTCTGTCGGTTTCTACTGGGCTCTACTGGGCCCTGTCGGGCTCTGTCGGGCTCTGTCGGGCTCTGTCGGGCTCTGTCGGGCTCTACTGGGCTCTGTCGGGCTCTTTCGGGCCCTGTCGGGCTCTGTCGGGCTCTTTCGGGCTCTGTCGGGCTCTACTGGGCTCTGTCGGGCTCTGTCGGGCCCTGTCGGGCCCTGTCGGGCTCTGTCGGGCTCTGTCGGACCCTGTTGGGCCCTGTCGGGCTCTGTCGGGGTCTGTCGGGCTCTACTGGGCCCTGTCGGGCTCTGTCGGGCCCTGTCGGGCTCTGTCGGGCTCTGTCGAGCTCTACTGGGCTCTGTCGGGCTCTGTCGGGCTCTGTCGGGCCCTGTCGGGCTCTGTCGGGCTCTGTCGGGCTCTACTGGGCCCTGTCGGGCTCTGTCGGGCTCTGTCGGGCTCTGTCGGGCTCTGTCGGGCCCTTTCGGGCTCTGTCGGGCTCTGTCGGGCCCTGTCGGGCTTTGTCGGGCTCTGTCGGGCTCTGTCGGGCTCTGTCGGGCTCTACTGGGCTCTACTGTTCCCTGTCGGGCCCTGTCAGGCCCTGTCGGGCTCTGTCGGGCTCTGTCGGGCCCTGTCGGGCCCTGTCGGGCCCTGTCGGGCTCTGTCGGGCTCTGTCGGGCTCTGTCGGGCTCTACTGGGCTCTACTGTTCCCTGTCGGGCCCTGTCAGGCCCTGTCGGGCTCTGTCGGGCTCTGTCGGGCCCTGTCGGGCTCTGTCGGGCTCTGTCGGGCTCTGTCGGGCTCTGTCGGGCTCTAGTGGGCTCTGTCGGGCTCTGTCGGGTTCTGTCGGGCTCTGTCGGGCTCTGTCGGGCCCTGTCGGGCTCTGTCGGGCTCTGTCGGGCTCTGTCGGGCTTTACTGGTCTCTGTCGGGCTCTGTCGGGCCCTGTCGGGCCCTGTCGGGCCCTGTCGGGCTCTGTCGGGCCCTGTCGGGCCCTGTCGGGCTCTGTCGGGCTCTGTCGGGCTCTACTGGGCCCTGTCGGGCCCTGTCGGGCTCTGTCGGGCTCTGTCGGGCTCTGTCGGGCTCTACTGGGCCCTGTCGGGCTCTGTCGGGCTCTGTCGGGCCCTGTCGGGCCCTGTCGGGCCCTGTCGGGCTCTGTCGGGTTCTGTCGGGCTCTGTCGGGCTCTGTCGGGCTCTGTCGGGCTCTGTCGGGCTCTACTGGGCCCTGTCGGGCCCTGTCGGGCCCTGTCGGGCTCTGTCGGGCTCTACTGGGCCCTGTCGGGCCCTGTCGGGCCCTGTCGGGCTCTGTCGGGCTCTGTCGGGCTCTGTCGGGCTCTACTGGGCTCTACTGTTCCCTGTCGGGCCCTGTCGGGCCCTGTCGGGCCCTGTCGGGCTCTGTCGGGCTCTGTCGGGCTCTGTCGGGCTCTACTGGGCTCTACTGTTCCCTGTCGGGCTCTGTCGGGCTCTGTCGGGCTCTGTCGGGCTCTGTCGGGCTCTGTCGGGCTCTACTGGGCTCTACTGTTCCCTGTCGTGCCCTGTCGGGCCCTGTCGGGCTCTGTCGGGCTCTGTCGGGCTCTGTCGAGCTCTACTGGGCTCTGTCGGGCTCTGTCGGGCCCTTTCGGGCTCTGTCGGGCCCTGTCGGGCTCTGTCGGGCTCTGTCGGGCTCTACTGGGCCCTGACGGGCTCTGGCGGGCTCTGTCGGGATCTGTCGGGCCCTGTCGGGCTCTGTCGGGCTCTGTCGGGCTCTGTCGGGCCCTGTCGGGCTCTGTCGGGCCCTGTCGGGCCCTGTCGGGCCCTGTCGGGCTTTGTCGGGCTCTGTCGGGCTCTGTCGGGCTCTGTCGGGCTCTACTGGGCTCTGTCGGGCTCTGTCGGGCCCTGTCGGGCTCTGTCGGGCTCTGTCGGGCTCTACTGGGCCCTGTCCGGCTCTGTCGAGCTCTGTCGGGCCCTGTCGGGCTTTGTCGGGCTCTGTCGGGCTCTGTCGGGCTCTGTCGGGCTCTACTGGGCTCTGTCGGGCTCTGTCGGGCCCTGTCGGGCTCTGTCGGGCTCTGTCGGGCTCTACTGGGCTCTCTCGGGCCCTGTCGGGCCCTGTCGGGCTCTGTCGGGCTCTGTCGGGCTCTGTCGGGCTCTACTGGGCCCTGTTGGGCTCTGTCGGGCTCTGTCGGGCTCTGTCGGGCCCTGTCGGGCTCTGTCGGGCCCTGTCGGGCTCTGTCGGGCTCTGTCGGGCTCTACTGGGCCCTGACGGGCTCTGGCGGGCTCTGTCGGGATCTGTCGGGCCCTGTCGGGCTCTGTCGGGCTCTGTCGGGCTCTGTCGGGCCCTGTCGGGCCCTGTCGGGCCCTGTCGGGCTTTGTCGGGCTCTGTCGGGCTCTGTCGGGCTCTGTCGGGCTCTGTCGGGCTCTACTGGGCTCTGTCGGGCTCTGTCGGGCCCTGTCGGGCTCTGTCGGGCTCTGTCGGGCTCTACTGGGCTCTGTCGGGCCCTGTCGGGCTCTGTCGGGCTCTGTCGGGCTCTGTCGGGCTCTGTCGGGCCCTGTCGGGCTCTGTCGGGCCCTGTCGGGCCCTGTCGGGCCCTGTCGGGCTTTGTCGGGCTTTGTCGGGCTCTGTCGGGCTCTGTCGGGCTCTGTCGGGCTCTACTGGGCTCTGTCGGGCTCTGTCGGGCCCTGTCGGGCTCTGTCGGGCTCTGTCGGAATCTACTGGGCTCTGTCGGGCTCTGTCGGGCCCTGTCGGGCTCTGTCGGGCTCTGTCGGGCTCTACTGGGCCCTGTCCGGCTCTGTCGAGCTCTGTCGGGCCCTGTCGGGCTCTGTCGGGCTCTGTCGGGCTCTACTGGGCCCTGTCGGGCCCTGTCGGGCTCTGTCGGGCTCTGTCGGGCTCTGTCGGGCTCTACTGGGCCCTGTCGGGCCCTGTCGGGCTCTGTCGGGCTCTGTCGGGCTCTGTCGGGCTCTGTCGGGCTCTGTCAGGCTCTACTGGGCCCTGTCGGGCCCTGTCGGGCCCTGTCGGGCTCTGTCGGGCTCTACTGGGCCCTGTCGGGCCCTGTCGGGCCCTGTCGGGCTCTGTCGGGCTCTGTCGGGCTCTGTCGGGCTCTACTGGGCTCTACTGTTCCCTGTCGGGCCCTGTCGGGCCCTGTCGGGCTCTGTCGGGCTCTGTCGGGCTCTGTCGGGCTCTGTCAGGCTCTGTCGGGCTCTACTGGCCTCTACTGTTCCCTGTCGGGCCCTGTCGGGCTCTGTCGGGCTCTGTCGGGCTCTGTCGGGCTCTGTCGGGCTCTACTGGGCTCTACTGTTCCCTGTCGTGCCCTGTCGGGCCCTGTCGGGCTCTGTCGGGCTCTGTCGGGCTCTGTCGAGCTCTACTGGGCTCTGTCGGGCTCTGTCGGGCCCTGTCGGGCTCTGTCGGGCCCTGTCGGGCTCTGTCGGGCTCTGTCGGGCTCTACTGGGCCCTGACGGGCTCTGTCGGGATCTGTCGGGCCCTGTCGGGCTCTGTCGGGCTCTGTCGGGCTCTGTCGGGCCCTGTCGGGCTCTGTCGGGCCCTGTCGGGCCCTGTCGGGCCCTGTCGGGCTTTGTCGGGCTCTGTCGGGCTCTGTCGGGCTCTGTCGGGCTCTACTGGGCTCTGTCGGGCTCTGTCGGGCCCTGTCGGGCTCTGTCGGGCTCTGTCGGGCTCTACTGGGCCCTGTCCGGCTCTGTCGAGCTCTGTCGGGCCCTGTCGGGCTCTGTCGGGCTCTGTCGGGCTCTACTGGGCCCTGTCGGGCTCTGTCGGGCTCTGTCGGGCTCTGTCGGGCTCTGTCCGGCTCTACTGGGCTCTGTCGGGCTCTGTCGGGTTCTGTCGGGCCCTTTCGGGCCCTCTCGGGCCCTGTCGGGCTCTGTCGGGCTCTGTCGGGCTCTGTTGGGACCTGTCGGGCCCTGTCGAGCTCTGTCGGGCCCTGTCGGGCCCTGTCGGGCTCTGTCGGGCTCTGTCGGGCTCTGTCGGGCTCTGTCGGGCTCTGTCGGGCTCTGTCGGGCTCTGTCGGGTTCTACTGGGCTCTACTGGGCCCTGTCGGGCTCTGTCGGGCTCTGTCGGGCTCTGTCGGGCTCTGTCGGGCTCTGTCGGGCTCTGTCGGGCCCGGTCGGGCCCTGTCGGGCTCTGTCGGGCCCTGTCGGGCCCTGTCGGGCCCTGTCGGGCTCTGTCGGGCTCTGTCGGGCTCTGTCGGGCTCTGTCGGGCTCTGTCGAGCTCTACTGGGCTCTGTCGGGCCCTGTCGGGCCCTGTCGGGCTCTGTCGGGCTCTGTCGGGCTCTACTGGGCCCTGTCGGGCTCTGTCGGGCTCTGTCGGGCTCTGTCGGGCCCTGTCGGGCTCTGTCGGGCTCTGTCGGGCCCTGTCGGGCTCTGTCGGGCTCTGTCGGGCCCTGTCGGGCCCTGTCGGGCTCTGTCGGGCCCTGTCGGGCCCTGTCGGGCCCTGTCGGGCTCTGGCGGGCTCTGTCGGGCTCTGTCGGGCCCTGTCGGGCTCTGTCGGGCTCTGTCGGGCCCTGTCGGGCTCTGTCGGGCTCTGTCGGGCTCTACTGGGCCCTGTCGGGCTCTGTCGGGCCCTGTCGGGCCCTGTCGGGCTCTGTCGGGCCCTGTCGGGCCCTGTCGGGCTCTGGCGGGCTCTGTCGGGCTCTACCGGGCCCTGTCGGGCCCTGTCGGGCTCTGTCGGGCCCTGTCGGGCCCTGTCGGGTCCTGTCGGGCTCTACTGGGCTCTGTCGGGCTCTGTCGGGCCCTGTCGGGCCCTGTCGGGTCCTGTCGGGCTCTACTGGGCTCTGATCGGGCTCTGTCGGGCTCTGTCGAGCTCTACTGGGCTCTGTCGGGCCCTGTCGGGCTCTGTCGGGCTCTGTCGGGCTCTGTCGGGCTCTACTGGGCCCTGTCGGGCTCTGTCGGGCTCTGTCGGGCCCTGTCGGGCTCTACTGGGCCCTGTCGGGCTCTGTCGGGCTCTGTCAGGCTCTGTCGGGCTCTACTGGCCTCTACTGTTCCCTGTCGGGCCCTGTCGGGCTCTGTCGGGCTCTGTCGGGCTCTGTCGGGCTCTGTCGGGCTCTACTAGGCTCTACTGTTCCCTGTCGTGCCCTGTCGGGCCCTGTCGGGCTCTGTCGGGCTCTGTCGGGCTCTGTCGAGCTCTACTGGGCTCTGTCGGGCTCTGTCGGGCCCTGTCGGGCTCTGTCGGGCCCTGTCGGGCTCTGTCGGGCTCTGTCGGGCTCTACTGGGCCCTGACGGGCTCTGTCGGGATCTGTCGGGCCCTGTCGGGCTCTGTCGGGCTCTGTCGGGCTCTGTCGGGCCCTGTCGGGCTCTGTCGGGCCCTGTCGGGCCCTGTCGGGCCCTGTCGGGCTTTGTCGGGCTCTGTCGGGCTCTGTCGGGCTCTGTCGGGCTCTACTGGGCTCTGTCGGGCTCTGTCGGGCCCTGTCGGGCTCTGTCGGGCTCTGTCGGGCTCTACTGGGCCCTGTCCGGCTCTGTCGAGCTCTGTCGGGCCCTGTCGGGCTCTGTCGGGCTCTGTCGGGCTCTACTGGGCCCTGTCGGGCTCTGTCGGGCTCTGTCGGGCTCTGTCGGGCTCTGTCCGGCTCTACTGGGCTCTGTCGGGCTCTGTCGGGTTCTGTCGGGCCCTTTCGGGCCCTCTCGGGCCCTGTCGGGCTCTGTCGGGCTCTGTCGGGCTCTGTTGGGACCTGTCGGGCCCTGTCGAGCTCTGTCGGGCCCTGTCGGGCCCTGTCGGGCTCTGTCGGGCTCTGTCGGGCTCTGTCGGGCTCTGTCGGGCTCTGTCGGGCTCTGTCGGGCTCTGTCGGGTTCTACTGGGCTCTACTGGGCCCTGTCGGGCTCTGTCGGGCTCTGTCGGGCTCTGTCGGGCTCTGTCGGGCTCTGTCGGGCTCTGTCGGGCCTGGTCGGGCCCTGTCGGGCTCTGTCGGGCCCTGTCGGGCCCTGTCGGGCCCTGTCGGGCTCTGTCGGGCTCTGTCGGGCTCTGTCGGGCTCTGTCGGGCTCTGTCGAGCTCTACTGGGCTCTGTCGGGCCCTGTCGGGCCCTGTCGGGCTCTGTCGGGCTCTGTCGGGCTCTACTGGGCCCTGTCGGGCTCTGTCGGGCTCTGTCGGGCTCTGTCGGGCCCTGTCGGGCTCTGTCGGGCTCTGTCGGGCCCTGTCGGGCTCTGTCGGGCTCTGTCGGGCCCTGTCGGGCCCTGTCGGGCTCTGTCGGGCCCTGTCGGGCCCTGTCGGGCCCTGTCGGGCTCTGGCGGGCTCTGTCGGGCTCTGTCGGGCCCTGTCGGGCTCTGTCGGGCTCTGTCGGGCCCTGTCGGGCTCTGTCGGGCTCTGTCGGGCTCTACTGGGCCCTGTCGGGCTCTGTCGGGCCCTGTCGGGCCCTGTCGGGCTCTGTCGGGCCCTGTCGGGCCCTGTCGGGCTCTGGCGGGCTCTGTCGGGCTCTACCGGGCCCTGTCGGGCCCTGTCGGGCTCTGTCGGGCCCTGTCGGGCCCTGTCGGGTCCTGTCGGGCTCTACTGGGCTCTGTCGGGCTCTGTCGGGCCCTGTCGGGCCCTGTCGGGTCCTGTCGGGCTCTACTGGGCTCTGTCGGGCTCTGTCGGGCTCTGTCGAGCTCTACTGGGCTCTGTCGGGCCCTGTCGGGCTCTGTCGGGCTCTGTCGGGCTCTGTCGGGCTCTACTGGGCCCTGTCGGGCTCTGTCGGGCTCTGTCGGGCCCTGTCGGGCTCTGTCGGGCCCTGCCGGGCCCTGTCGGGCTCTGTCGGGCCCTGTCGGGCCCTGTCGGGCTCTGGCGGGCTCTGTCGGGCTCTACCGGGCCTTGTCGGGCCCTGTCGGGCTCTGTCGGGCTCTGTCGGGCCCTGTCGGGCCCTGTCGGGTCCTGTCGGGCTCTACTGGGCCCTGTCGGGCTCTGTTTGGATCTGTCGGGCCCTGTCGGGCTCTGTCGGGCTCTGTCGGGCTCTGTCGGGCTCTACTGGGCCCTGTCGGGCTCTGTCGGGCTCTGTCGGGTTCTGTCGGGCTCTGTCGGGCCCTGTCGGGCTCTGTCGGGCCCTGTCGGGCTCTGTCGGGCTCTGTCGGGCTCTGTCGGGCTCTATTGGGCTCTGTCGGGTTCTACTGGGCTCTACTGGGCCCTGTCGGGCTCTGTCGGGCTCTGTCGGGCTCTGTCGGGCTCTACTGGGCTCTGTCGGGCTCTGTCGGGCTCTGTCGGGCCCTGTCGGGCTCTGTCGGGCTCTGTCGGGCTCTGTCGGGCTCTACTGGTCTCTGTCGGGCTCTGTCGGTCCCTGTCGGGCCCTGTCGGGCTCTGTCGGGCTCTGTCGGACCCTGTCGGGCCCTGTCGGGCTCTGTCGGGCTCTGTCGGGCTCTACTGGGCCCTGTCGGGCTCTGTCGGGCCCTGTCGGGCCCTGTCGGGCTCTGTCGGGCTCTGTCGAGCTCTACTGGGCTCTGTCGGGCTCTGTCGGGCCCTGTCGGGCTCTGTCGGGCTCTACTGGCCTCTACTGTTCCCTGTCGGGCCCTGTCGGGCTCTGTCGGGCTCTGTCGGGCTCTGTCGGGCTCTGTCGGGCTCTACTGGGCTCTACTGTTCCCTGTCGTGCCCTGTCGGGCCCTGTCGGGCCCTGTCGGGCTCTGTCGGGCTCTGTCGGGCTCTGTCGGGCTCTGTCGAGCTCTACTGGGCTCTGTCGGGCTCTGTCGGGCCCTGTCGGGCTCTGTCGGGCCCTGTCGGGCTCTGTCGGGCTCTGTCGGGCTCTACTGGGCCCTGACGGGCTCTGGCGGGCTCTGTCGGGATCTGTCGGGCCCTGTCGGGCCCTGTCGGGCTCTGTCGGGCTCTGTCGGGCCCTGTCGGGCTCTGTCGGGCCCTGTCGGGCTCTGTCGGGCCCTGTCGGGCCCTGTCGGGCCCTGTCGGGCTTTGTCGGGCTCTGTCGGGCTCTGTCGGGCTCTGTCGGGCTCTACTGGGCTCTGTCGGGCTCTGTCGGGCCCTGTCGGGCTCTGTCGGGCTCTGTCGTGCTCTACTGGGCCCTGTCCGGCTCTGTCGGGCCCTGTCGGGCTCTGTCGGGCTCTGTCGGGCTCTACTGGGCCCTGTCGGGCTCTGTCGGGCTCTGTCGGGCTCTGTCGGGCTCTGTCCGGCTCTACTGGGCTCTGTCGGGCTCTGTCGGGCTCTGTCGGGCCCTGTCGGGCTCTGTCGGGCTCTGTCGAGCTCTACTGGGCTCTGTCGGGCCCTGTCGGGGTGTGTCGGGCCCTGTCGGGCTCTGTCGGGCTCTGTCGGGCCCTGTCGGGCTCTGTCGGGCCCTGTCGGGCCCTGTCGGGCTTTGTCGGGCTCTGTCGGGTTCTGTCGGGCTCTGTCGGGCCCTGTCGGGCTCTGTCGGGCTCTGTCGGGCCCTGTCGGGCTCTGTCGGGCTCTGTCGGGCCCTGTCGGGCCCTGTCGGGCCCTGTCGGGCTCTGTCGGGCTCTGTCGGGCTCTGTCGGGATCTACTGGGCCCTGTCGGGCCCTGTCGGGCCCTGTCGGGCTCTGTCGAGCTCTGTCGGGCTCTACTGGGCCCTGTCGGGCTCTGACGGGCCCTGTCGGGTTCTGTCGGCCTCTGTCGGGTTCTACCGGGCTCTGTCGGGCTCTGTCGGGCTCTGTCGGGCCCTGTCGGGTTCTGTCGGGCTCTGTCGGGCTCTGTCGGGTTCTGTCGGGCTCTGTCGGGCTCTGTCGGGCTCTGTCGGGCTCTGTCGGGCTCTACTGGGCCCTGTCGGGCTCTGTCGGGCTCTGTCGGGCCCTGTCGGGCCCTGTCGGGCTCTGTCGGGCTCTGTCGGGCCCTGTCGGGCTCTGTCGGGCTCTACTGGGCCCTGTCGGGCTCTGTCGGGCCCTGTCGGGCTCTGTCGGGCTCTGTCGGGCTCTACTGGGCTCTACTGTTCCCTGTCGGGCCCTGTCGGGCCCTGTCGGGCTCTGTCGGGCTCTTTCGGGCCCTGTCGGGCCCTGTCGGGCTCTGTCAGGCTCTGTCGGGCTCTGTCGAGCTCTGTCGGGCTCTACTGGGCTCTGTCGGGCTCTGTCGGGCTCTGTCGGGCTCTGTCGGGCTCTGTCGAGCTCTATTGGGCTCTGTCGGTTTCTACTGGGCTCTACTGGGCCCTGTCGGGCTCTGTCGGGCTCTGTCGGGCTCTGTCGGGCTCTGTCGGGCTCTACTGGGCTCTGTCGGGCTCTTTCGGGCCCTGTCGGGCTCTGTCGGGCTCTTTCGGGCTCTGTCGGGCTCTACTGGGCTCTGTCGGGCTCTGTCGGGCCCTGTCGGGCCCTGTCGGGCTCTGTCGGGCTCTGTCGGACCCTGTTGGGCCCTGTCGGGCTCTGTCGGGGTCTGTCGGGCTCTACTGGGCCCTGTCGGGCTCTGTCGGGCCCTGTCGGGCTCTGTCGGGCTCTGTCGAGCTCTACTGGGCTCTGTCGGGCTCTGTCGGGCTCTGTCGGGCCCTGTCGGGCTCTGTCGGGCTCTGTCGGGCTCTACTGGGCCCTGTCGGGCTCTGTCGGGCTCTGTCGGGCTCTGTCGGGCTCTGTCGGGCCCTTTCGGGCTCTGTCGGGCTCTGTCGGGCCCTGTCGGGCTTTGTCGGGCTCTGTCGGGCTCTGTCGGGCTCTGTCGGGCTCTACTGGGCTCTACTGTTCCCTGTCGGGCCCTGTCAGGCCCTGTCGGGCTCTGTCGGGCTCTGTCGGGCCCTGTCGGGCCCTGTCGGGCCCTGTCGGGCTCTGTCGGGCTCTGTCGGGCTCTGTCGGGCTCTACTGGGCTCTACTGTTCCCTGTCGGGCCCTGTCAGGCCCTGTCGGGCTCTGTCGGGCTCTGTCGGGCCCTGTCGGGCTCTGTCGGGCTCTGTCGGGCTCTGTCGGGCTCTGTCGGGCTCTAGTGGGCTCTGTCGGGCTCTGTCGGGTTCTGTCGGGCTCTGTCGGGCTCTGTCGGGCCCTGTCGGGCTCTGTCGGGCTCTGTCGGGCTCTGTCGGGCTTTACTGGTCTCTGTCGGGCTCTGTCGGGCCCTGTCGGGCCCTGTCGGGCCCTGTCGGGCTCTGTCGGGCCCTGTCGGGCCCTGTCGGGCTCTGTCGGGCTCTGTCGGGCTCTGTCGGGCTCTGTCGGGCCCTGTCGGGCTCTGTCGGGCTCTGTCGGGCTCTGTCGGGCTCTACTGGGCCCTGTCGGGCTCTGTCGGGCTCTGTCGGGCCCTGTCGGGCCCTGTCGGGCCCTGTCGGGCTCTGTCGGGTTCTGTCGGGCTCTGTCGGGCTCTGTCGGGCTCTGTCGGGCTCTGTCGGGCTCTACTGGGCCCTGTCGGGCCCTGTCGGGCCCTGTCGGGCTCTGTCGGGCTCTACTGGGCCCTGTCGGGCCCTGTCGGGCCCTGTCGGGCTCTGTCGGGCTCTGTCGGGCTCTGTCGGGCTCTACTGGGCTCTACTGTTCCCTGTCGGGCCCTGTCGGGCCCTGTCGGGCCCTGTCGGGCTCTGTCGGGCTCTGTCGGGCTCTGTCGGGCTCTACTGGGCTCTACTGTTCCCTGTCGGGCTCTGTCGGGCTCTGTCGGGCTCTGTCGGGCTCTGTCGGGCTCTGTCGGGCTCTACTGGGCTCTACTGTTCCCTGTCGTGCCCTGTCGGGCCCTGTCGGGCTCTGTCGGGCTCTGTCGGGCTCTGTCGAGCTCTACTGGGCTCTGTCGGGCTCTGTCGGGCCCTTTCGGGCTCTGTCGGGCCCTGTCGGGCTCTGTCGGGCTCTGTCGGGCTCTACTGGGCCCTGACGGGCTCTGGCGGGCTCTGTCGGGATCTGTCGGGCCCTGTCGGGCTCTGTCGGGCTCTGTCGGGCTCTGTCGGGCCCTGTCGGGCTCTGTCGGGCCCTGTCGGGCCCTGTCGGGCCCTGTCGGGCTTTGTCGGGCTCTGTCGGGCTCTGTCGGGCTCTGTCGGGCTCTACTGGGCTCTGTCGGGCCCTGTCGGGCCCTGTCGGGCTCTGTCGGGCTCTGTCGGGCTCTGTCGGGCTCTGTCGGGCTCTGTCGAGCTCTACTGGGCTCTGTCGGGCCCTGTCGGGCCCTGTCGGGCTCTGTCGGGCTCTGTCGGGCTCTGTCGGGCTCTACTGGGCCCTGTCGGGCTCTGTCGGGCTCTGTCGGGCTCTGTCGGGCCCTGTCGGGCTCTGTCGGGCTCTGTCGGGCCCTGTCGGGCTCTGTCGGGCTCTGTCGGGCCCTGTCGGGCCCTGTCGGGCTCTGTCGGGCCCTGTCGGGCCCTGTCGGGCCCTGTCGGGCTCTGGCGGGCTCTGTCGGGCTCTGTCGGGCCCTGTCGGGCTCTGTCGGGCTCTGTCGGGCCCTGTCGGGCTCTGTCGGGCTCTGTCGGGCTCTACTGGGCCCTGTCGGGCTCTGTCGGGCCCTGTCGGGCCCTGTCGGGCTCTGTCGGGCCCTGTCGGGCCCTGTCGGGCTCTGGCGGGCTCTGTCGGGCTCTACCGGGCCCTGTCGGGCCCTGTCGGGCTCTGTCGGGCCCTGTCGGGCCCTGTCGGGTCCTGTCGGGCTCTACTGGGCTCTGTCGGGCTCTGTCGGGCCCTGTCGGGCCCTGTCGGGTCCTGTCGGGCTCTACTGGGCTCTGTCGGGCTCTGTCGGGCTCTGTCGAGCTCTACTGGGCTCTGTCGGGCCCTGTCGGGCTCTGTCGGGCTCTGTCGGGCTCTGTCGGGCTCTACTGGGCCCTGTCGGGCTCTGTCGGGCTCTGTCGGGCCCTGTCGGGCTCTGTCGGGCCCTGTCGGGCCCTGTCGGGCTCTGTCGGGCCCTGTCGGGCCCTGTCGGGCTCTGGCGGGCTCTGTCGGGCTCTACCGGGCCTTGTCGGGCCCTGTCGGGCTCTGTCGGGCTCTGTCGGGCCCTGTCGGGCCCTGTCGGGTCCTGTCGGGCTCTACTGGGCCCTGTCGGGCTCTGTTTGGATCTGTCGGGCCCTGTCGGGCTCTGTCGGGCTCTGTCGGGCTCTGTCGGGCTCTACTGGGCCCTGTCGGGCTCTGTCGGGCTCTGTCGGGTTCTGTCGGGCTCTGTCGGGCCCTGTCGGGCTCTGTCGGGCCCTGTCGGGCTCTGTCGGGCTCTGTCGGGCTCTGTCGGGCTCTATTGGGCTCTGTCGGGTTCTACTGGGCTCTACTGGGCCCTGTCGGGCTCTGTCGGGCTCTGTCGGGCTCTGTCGGGCTCTACTGGGCTCTGTCGGGCTCTGTCGGGCTCTGTCGGGCCCTGTCGGGCTCTGTCGGGCTCTGTCGGGCTCTGTCGGGCTCTACTGGTCTCTGTCGGGCTCTGTCGGTCCCTGTCGGGCCCTGTCGGGCTCTGTCGGGCTCTGTCGGACCCTGTCGGGCCCTGTCGGGCTCTGTCGGGCTCTGTCGGGCTCTACTGGGCCCTGTCGGGCTCTGTCGGGCCCTGTCGGGCCCTGTCGGGCTCTGTCGGGCTCTGTCGAGCTCTACTGGGCTCTGTCGGGCTCTGTCGGGCCCTGTCGGGCTCTGTCGGGCTCTACTGGCCTCTACTGTTCCCTGTCGGGCCCTGTCGGGCTCTGTCGGGCTCTGTCGGGCTCTGTCGGGCTCTGTCGGGCTCTACTGGGCTCTACTGTTCCCTGTCGTGCCCTGTCGGGCCCTGTCGGGCCCTGTCGGGCTCTGTCGGGCTCTGTCGGGCTCTGTCGGGCTCTGTCGAGCTCTACTGGGCTCTGTCGGGCTCTGTCGGGCTCTGTCGGGCTCTGTCGAGCTCTACTGGGCTCTGTCGGGCTCTGTCGGGCCCTGTCGGGCTCTGTCGGGCCCTGTCGGGCCCTGTCGGGCTCTGTCGGGCTCTGTCGGGCTCTACTGGGCCCTGTCGGGCCCTGTCGGGCTCTGTCGGGCTCTGTCGGGCTCTGTCGGGCTCTACTGGGCCCTGTCGGGCTCTGTCGGGCTCTGTCGGGCCCTGTCGGGCCCTGTCGGGCCCTGTCGGGCTCTGTCGGGTTCTGTCGGGCTCTGTCGGGCTCTGTCGGGCTCTGTCGGGCTCTGTCGGGCTCTACTGGGCCCTGTCGGGCCCTGTCGGGCCCTGTCGGGCTCTGTCGGGCTCTACTGGGCCCTGTCGGGCCCTGTCGGGCCCTGTCGGGCTCTGTCGGGCTCTGTCGGGCTCTGTCGGGCTCTACTGGGCTCTACTGTTCCCTGTCGGGCCCTGTCGGGCCCTGTCGGGCCCTGTCGGGCTCTGTCGGGCTCTGTCGGGCTCTGTCGGGCTCTACTGGGCTCTACTGTTCCCTGTCGGGCTCTGTCGGGCTCTGTCGGGCTCTGTCGGGCTCTGTCGGGCTCTGTCGGGCTCTACTGGGCTCTACTGTTCCCTGTCGTGCCCTGTCGGGCCCTGTCGGGCTCTGTCGGGCTCTGTCGGGCTCTGTCGAGCTCTACTGGGCTCTGTCGGGCTCTGTCGGGCCCTTTCGGGCTCTGTCGGGCCCTGTCGGGCTCTGTCGGGCTCTGTCGGGCTCTACTGGGCCCTGACGGGCTCTGGCGGGCTCTGTCGGGATCTGTCGGGCCCTGTCGGGCTCTGTCGGGCTCTGTCGGGCTCTGTCGGGCCCTGTCGGGCTCTGTCGGGCCCTGTCGGGCCCTGTCGGGCCCTGTCGGGCTTTGTCGGGCTCTGTCGGGCTCTGTCGGGCTCTGTCGGGCTCTACTGGGCTCTGTCGGGCTCTGTCGGGCCCTGTCGGGCTCTGTCGGGCTCTGTCGGGCTCTACTGGGCCCTGTCCGGCTCTGTCGAGCTCTGTCGGGCCCTGTCGGGCTTTGTCGGGCTCTGTCGGGCTCTGTCGGGCTCTGTCGGGCTCTACTGGGCTCTGTCGGGCTCTGTCGGGCCCTGTCGGGCTCTGTCGGGCTCTGTCGGGCTCTACTGGGCTCTCTCGGGCCCTGTCGGGCCCTGTCGGTCTCTGTCGGGCTCTGTCGGGCTCTGTCGGGCTCTACTGGGCCCTGTTGGGCTCTGTCGGGCTCTGTCGGGCTCTGTCGGGCCCTGTCGGGCTCTGTCGGGCTCTGTCGGGCCCTGTCGGGCTCTGTCGGGCTCTATCGGGCTCTACTGGGCCCTGTCGGGATCTGTCGGGCCCTGTCGGGCCCTGTCGGGCTCTGTCGGGCTCTGTCGGGCCCTGTCGGGCTCTGTCGGGCCCTGTCGGGCCCTGTCGGGCTCTGGCGGGCTCTGTCGGGCTCTACCGGGCCCTGTCGGGCCCTGTCGGGCTCTGTCGGGCTCTGTCGGGCCCTGTCGGGCCCTGTCGGGTCCTGTCGGGCTCTACTGGGCTCTGTCGGGCTCTGTAGGGCCCTGTCGGGCCCTGTCGGGTCCTGTCGGGCTCTACTGGGCTCTGTCGGGCTCTGTCGGGCTCTGTCGAGCTCTACTGGGCTTTGTCGGGCCCTGTCGGGCCCTGTCGGGCCCTGTCGGGCTCTGTCGGGCTCTGTCGGGCTCTGTCGGGCTCTACTGGACCCTGTCGGGCTCTGTCGGGCTCTGTCGGGCCCTGTCGGGCTCTGTCGGGCCCTGTCAGGCCCTGTCGGGCTCTGTCGGGCCCTGTCGGGCCCTGTCGGGCTCTGGCGGGCTCTGTCGGGCTCTACCGGGCCTTGTCGGGCCCTGTCGGGCTCTGTCGGGCTCTGTCGGGCCCTGTCGGGCCCTGTCGGGTCCTGTCGGGCTCTACTGGGCCCTGTCGGGCTCTGTTTGGATCTGTCGGGCCCTGTCGGGCTCTGTCGGGCTCTGTCGGGCTCTGTCGGGCTCTACTGGGCCCTGTCGGGCTCTGTCGGGCTCTGTCGGGTTCTGTCGGGCTCTGTCGGGCTCTGTCGGGCCCTGTCGGGCTCTGTCGGGCTCTGTCGGGCTCTGTCGGGCTCTATTGGGCTCTGTCGGGTTCTACTGGGCTCTACTGGGCCCTGTCGGGCTCTGTCGGGCTCTGTCGGGCTCTGTCGGGCTCTACTGGGCTCTGTCGGGCTCTGTCGGGCCCTGTCGGGCTCTGTCGGGCTCTGTCGGGCTCTGTCGGGCTCTACTGGTCTCTGTCGGGCTCTGTCGGGCCCTGTCGGGCCCTGTCGGGCTCTGTCGGGCTCTGTCGGACCCTGTCGGGCCCTGTCGGGCTCTGTCGGGCTCTGTCGGGCTCTACTGGGCCCTGTCGGGCTCTGTCGGGCCCTGTCGGGCCCTGTCGGGCTCTGTCGGGCTCTGTCGAGCTCTACTGGGCTCTGTCGGGCTCTGTCGGGCCCTGTCGGGCTCTGTCGGGCTCTACTGGCCTCTACTGTTCCCTGTCGGGCCCTGTCGGGCTCTGTCGGGCTCTGTCGGGCTCTACTGGGCTCTACTGTTCCCTGTCGTGCCCTGTCGGGCCCTGTCGGGCTATGTCGGGCTCTGTCGGGCTCTGTCGAGCTCTACTGGGCTCTGTCGGGCTCTGTCGGGCCCTGTCGGGCTCTGTCGGGCCCTGTCGGGCTCTGTCGGGCTCTGTCGGGCTCTACTGGGCCCTGACGGGCTCTGGCGGGCTCTGTCGGGATCTGTCGGGCCCTGTCGGGCTCTGTCGGGCTCTGTCGGGCTCTGTCGGGCCCTGTCGGGCTCTGTCGGGCCCTGTCGGGCTCTGTCGGGCCCTGTCGGGCCCTGTCGGGCCCTGTCGGGCTTTGTCGGGCTCTGTCGGGCTCTGTCGGGCTCTGTCGGGCTCTACTGGGCTCTGTCGGGCTCTGTCGGGCCCTGTCGGGCTCTGTCGGGCTCTGTCGGACTCTACTGGGCCCTGTCCGGCTCTGTCGAGCTCTGTCGGGCCCTGTCGGGCTCTGTCGGGCTCTGTCGGGCTCTACTGGGCCCTGTCGGGCTCTGTCGGGCTCTGTCGGGCTCTGTCGGGCTCTGTCCGGCTCTACTGGGCTCTGTCGGGCTCTGTCGGGTTCTGTCGGGCCCTTTCGGGCCCTCTCGGGCCCTGTCGGGCTCTGTCGGGCTCTGTCGGGCTCTGTTGGGACCTGTCGGGCCCTGTCGAGCTCTGTCGGGCCCTGTCGGGCCCTGTCGGGCTCTGTCGGGCTCTGTCGGGCCCTGTCGGGCCCTGTCAGGCTCTGTCGGGCTCTGTCGGGCTCTGTCGGGCTCTGTCGGGCCCTGTCGGGTTCTACTGGGCTCTACTGGGCCCTGTCGGGCTCTGTCGGGCTCTGTCGGGCTCTGTCGGGCCCGGTCGGGCCCTGTCGGGCCCTGTCGGGCCCTGTCGGGCTCTGTCGGGCTCTGTCGGGCTCTGTCGGGCTCTGTCGAGCTCTACTGGGCTCTGTCGGGCCCTGTCGGGCCCTGTCGGGCTCTGTCGGGCTCTGTCGGGCTCTGTCGAGCTCTACTGGGCTCTGTCGGGCCCTGTCGGGCCCTGTCGGGCCCTGTCGGGCTCTGTCGGGCTCTGTCGGGCCCTGTCGGGCTCTGTCGGGCTCTGTCGGGCTCTACTGGGCTCTACTGTTCCCTGTCGGGCCCTGTCGGGCTCTGTCAGGCTCTGTCGGGCTCTGTCGGGCTCTACTGGGCCCTGTCGGGCTCTCTCGGGCTCTGTTGGGCTCTGTCGGGCTCTGTCGGGCTCTGTCGGGACCTGTCGGGCCCTGTCGGGCTCTGTCGGGTTCTGTCGGGCTCTGTCGGGCCCTGTCGGGCCCTGTCGGGCTCTGTCGGGCTCTGTCGGGCTCTGTCGGGTTCTACTGGGCTCTGTCGGGCTCTGTCGGGCCCTGTCGGGCTCTGTCGGGCTCTGTCGGGCTCTACTGGGCTCTGTCGGGCTCTACTGGGCTCTACTATGCCCTGTCGGGCTCTGTCGGGCTCTCTCGGGCGCTGTCGGGCCCTGTCGGGCTCTGTCGGGTTCTGTCGGGCTCTGTCGGGCTCTGTCGGGCCCTGTCGGGCTCTGTCGGGCTCTGTCGGGCTCTGTCGGGCTCTACTGGGCTCTGTCGGGCTCTGTCGGGCCCTGTCGGGCTCTGTCGGGCTCTGTCGGGCTCTGTCGGGCTCTACTGGGCTCTGTTGGGCTCTACTGGGCTCTACTGGGGCCTGTCGTGCTCTGTCGGGCTCTGTCGGCCCCTGTCGGCCCCTGTCGGGCTCTGTCGGGCTCTGTCGGGCTCTGTCGGGCTCTACTGGGCTCTGTCGGGCCCTGTAGGGCCCTGTCGGGCTCTGTCGGGCTCTGTCGGGCTCTACTGGGCCCTGTCGGGCCCTGTCGGGCTCTGTCGGGCTCTGTCGGGCTCTGTTGGGCTCTACTGGGCCCTGTCGGGCTCTGTCGGGCTCTGTCGATCTCTACTGGGCTCTGTCGGGCCCTGTCGGGCTCTGTCGGGCTCTGTCGGGCTCTACTGGGCTCTGTCGGGCCCTGTCGGGCCCTGTCGGGCCCTGTCGGGCTCTGTCGGGCTCTGTCGGGCTCTGTCGGGCTCTACTGGGCCCTGTCGGGCCCTGTCGGGCTCTGTCGGGCTCTACTGGGCTCTGTCGGGTTCTGTCGGGCCCTGTCGGGCCCTGTCGGGCTCTGTCGGGCTCTGTCGGGCTCTGTTGGGACCTGTCGGGCCCTGTCGAGCTCTGTCGGGCCCTGTCGGGCTCTGTCGGGTTCTACTGGGCTCTACTGGGCCCTGTCGGGCTCTGTCGGGCTCTGTCGGGCTCTGTCGGGCTCTGTCGGGCCCTGTCGGGCTCTGTCGGGCCCTGTCGGGCCCTGTCGGGCCCTGTCGGGCTCTGTCGGGCTCTGTCGGGCTCTGTCGGGTTCTACTGGGCTCTACTGGGCCCTGTCGGGCTCTGTCGGGCTCTGTCGGGCTCTGTCGGGCTCTACTGGTCTCTGTCGGGCCCTGTCGGGCCCTGTCGGGCTCTGGCGGGCTCTGTCGGGCTCTACCGGGCCTTGTCGGGCCCTGTCGGGCTCTGTCGGGCTCTGTCGGGCCCTGTCGGGCCCTGTCGGGTCCTGTCGGGCTCTACTGGGCCCTGTCGGGCTCTGTTTGGATCTGTCGGGCCCTGTCGGGCTCTGTCGGGCTCTGTCGGGCTCTGTCGGGCTCTGTCGAGCTCTACTGGGCTCTGTCGGGCCCTGTCGGGCCCTGTCGGGCTCTGTCGGGCTCTGTCGGGCCCTGTCGGGCTCTGTCGGGCTCTGTCGGGCTCTGTCGGGCTCTATTGGGCTCTGTCGGGTTCTACTGGGCTCTACTGGGCCCTGTCGGGCTCTGTCGGGCTCTGTCGGGCTCTGTCGGGCTCTACTGGGCTCTGTCGGGCTCTGTCGGGCCCTGTCGGGCTCTGTCGGGCTCTGTCGGGCTCTGTCGGGCTCTACTGGTCTCTGTCGGGCTCTGTCGGGCCCTGTCGGGCCCTGTCGGGCTCTGTCGGGCTCTGTCGGACCCTGTCGGGCCCTGTCGGGCTCTGTCGGGCTCTGTCGGGCTCTACTGGGCCCTGTCGGGCTCTGTCGGGCCCTGTCGGGCCCTGTCGGGCTCTGTCGGGCTCTGTCGAGCTCTACTGGGCTCTGTCGGGCTCTGTCGGGCCCTGTCGGGCTCTGTCGGGCTCTACTGGCCTCTACTGTTCCCTGTCGGGCCCTGTCGGGCTCTGTCGGGCTCTGTCGGGCTCTACTGGGCCCTGTCGGGCTCTGTCGGGCCCTGTCGGGCCCTGTCGGGCTCTGTCGGGCTCTGTCGGGCTCTACTGGGCTCTGTCGGGCTCTGTCGGGCCCTGTCGGGCTCTGTCGGGCTCTGTCGGGCTCTACTGGGCCCTGTCCGGCTCTGTCGAGCTCTGTCGGGCCCTGTCGGGCTCTGTCGGGCTCTGTCGGGCTCTACTGGGCCCTGTCGGGCTCTGTCGGGCTCTGTCGGGCTCTGTCGGGCTCTGTTGGGACCTGTCGGGCTCTGTCGGGCTCTGTCGGGCCCTGTCGGGCCCTGTCGAGCTCTGTCGGGCCCTGTCGGGCCCTGTCGGGCTCTGTCGGGCTCTGTCGGGCCCTGTCGGGCCCTGTCAGGCTCTGTCGGGCTCTGTCGGGCTCTGTCGGGCTCTGTCGGGCCCTGTCGGGTTCTACTGGGCTCTACTGGGCCCTGTCGGGCTCTGTCGGGCTCTGTCGGGCTCTGTCGGGCTCTGTCGGGCTCTGTCGGGCCCGGTCGGGCCCTGTCGGGCTCTGTCGGGCCCTGTCGGGCCCTGTCGGGCCCTGTCGGGCCCTGTCGGGCTCTGTCGGGCTCTGTCGGGCTCTGTCGGGCTCTGTCGAGCTCTACTGGGCTCTCTCGGGCCCTGTCGGGCCCTGTCGGGCTCTGTCGGGCTCTGTCGGGCTCTGTCGGGCTCTACTGGGCCCTGTTGGGCTCTGTCGGGCTCTGTCGGGCTCTGTCGGGCTCTGTCGGGCCCTGTCGGGCTCTGTCGGGCTCTGTCGGGCTCTGTCGGGCTCTATCGGGCTCTACTGGGCCCTGTCGGGATCTGTCGGGCCCTGTCGGGCCCTGTCGGGCTCTGTCGGGCTCTGTCGGGCCCTGTCGGGCTCTGTCGGGCCCTGTCGGGCCCTGTCGGGCTCTGGCGGGCTCTGTCGGGCTCTACCGGGCCCTGTCGGGCCCTGTCGGGCTCTGTCGGGCTCTGTCGGGCCCTGTCGGGCCCTGTCGGGTCCTGTCGGGCTCTACTGGGCTCTGTCGGGCTCTGTAGGGCCCTGTCGGGCCCTGTCGGGTCCTGTCGGGCTCTACTGGGCTCTGTCGGGCTCTGTCGGGCTCTGTCGAGCTCTACTGGGCTTTGTCGGGCCCTGTCGGGCCCTGTCGGGCTCTGTCGGGCTCTGTCGGGCTCTGTCGGGCTCTACTGGACCCTGTCGGGCCCTGTCGGGCTCTGTCGGGCCCTGTCGGGCTCTGTCGGGCCCTGTCAGGCCCTGTCGGGCTCTGTCGGGCCCTGTCGGGCCCTGTCGGGCTCTGGCGGGCTCTGTCGGGCTCTACCGGGCCTTGTCGGGCCCTGTCGGGCTCTGTCGGGCTCTGTCGGGCCCTGTCGGGCCCTGTCGGGTCCTGTCGGGCTCTACTGGGCCCTGTCGGGCTCTGTTTGGATCTGTCGGGCCCTGTCGGGCTCTGTCGGGCTCTGTCGGGCTCTGTCGGGCTCTACTGGGCCCTGTCGGGCTCTGTCGGGCTCTGTCGGGTTCTGTCGGGCTCTGTCGGGCTCTGTCGGGCCCTGTCGGGCTCTGTCGGGCTCTGTCGGGCTCTGTCGGGCTCTATTGGGCTCTGTCGGGTTCTACTGGGCTCTACTGGGCCCTGTCGGGCTCTGTCGGGCTCTGTCGGGCTCTGTCGGGCTCTACTGGGCTCTGTCGGGCTCTGTCGGGCCCTGTCGGGCTCTGTCGGGCTCTGTCGGGCTCTGTCGGGCTCTACTGGTCTCTGTCGGGCTCTGTCGGGCCCTGTCGGGCCCTGTCGGGCTCTGTCGGGCTCTGTCGGACCCTGTCGGGCCCTGTCGGGCTCTGTCGGGCTCTGTCGGGCTCTACTGGGCCCTGTCGGGCTCTGTCGGGCCCTGTCGGGCCCTGTCGGGCTCTGTCGGGCTCTGTCGAGCTCTACTGGGCTCTGTCGGGCTCTGTCGGGCCCTGTCGGGCTCTGTCGGGCTCTACTGGCCTCTACTGTTCCCTGTCGGGCCCTGTCGGGCTCTGTCGGGCTCTGTCGGGCTCTGTCGGGCTCTGTCGGGCTCTACTGGGCTCTACTGTTCCCTGTCGTGCCCTGTCGGGCCCTGTCGGGCTATGTCGGGCTCTGTCGGGCTCTGTCGAGCTCTACTGGGCTCTGTCGGGCTCTGTCGGGCCCTGTCGGGCTCTGTCGGGCCCTGTCGGGCTCTGTCGGGCTCTGTCGGGCTCTACTGGGCCCTGACGGGCTCTGGCGGGCTCTGTCGGGATCTGTCGGGCCCTGTCGGGCTCTGTCGGGCTCTGTCGGGCTCTGTCGGGCCCTGTCGGGCTCTGTCGGGCCCTGTCGGGCTCTGTCGGGCCCTGTCGGGCCCTGTCGGGCCCTGTCGGGCTTTGTCGGGCTCTGTCGGGCTCTGTCGGGCTCTGTCGGGCTCTACTGGGCTCTGTCGGGCTCTGTCGGGCCCTGTCGGGCTCTGTCGGGCTCTGTCGGGCTCTACTGGGCCCTGTCCGGCTCTGTCGAGCTCTGTCGGGCCCTGTCGGGCTCTGTCGGGCTCTGTCGGGCTCTACTGGGCCCTGTCGGGCTCTGTCGGGCTCTGTCGGGCTCTGTCGGGCTCTGTCCGGCTCTACTGGGCTCTGTCGGGCTCTGTCGGGTTCTGTCGGGCCCTTTCGGGCCCTCTCGGGCCCTGTCGGGCTCTGTCGGGCTCTGTCGGGCTCTGTTGGGACCTGTCGGGCCCTGTCGAGCTCTGTCGGGCCCTGTCGGGCCCTGTCGGGCTCTGTCGGGCTCTGTCGGGCCCTGTCGGGCCCTGTCAGGCTCTGTCGGGCTCTGTCGGGCTCTGTCGGGCTCTGTCGGGTTCTACTGGGCTCTACTGGGCCCTGTCGGGCTCTGTCGGGCTCTGTCGGGCTCTGTCGGGCTCTGTCGGGCTCTGTCGGGCCCGGTCGGGCCCTGTCGGGCTCTGTCGGGCCCTGTCGGGCCCTGTCGGGCCCTGTCGGGCTCTGTCGGGCTCTGTCGGGCTCTGTCGGGCTCTGTCGAGCTCTACTGGGCTCTGTCGGGCCCTGTCGGGCCCTGTCGGGCTCTGTCGGGCTCTGTCGGGCTCTGTCGAGCTCTACTGGGCTCTGTCGGGCCCTGTCGGGCCCTGTCGGGCCCTGTCGGGCTCTGTCGGGCTCTGTCGGGCCCTGTCGGGCTCTGTCGGGCTCTGTCGGGCTCTACTGGGCTCTACTGTTCCCTGTCGGGCCCTGTCGGGCTCTGTCAGGCTCTGTCGGGCTCTGTCGGGCTCTGTCGGGCTCTACTGGGCCCTGTCGGGCTCTCTCGGGCTCTGTTGGGCTCTGTCGGGCTCTGTCGGGCTCTGTCGGGACCTGTCGGGCCCTGTCGGGCTCTGTCGGGTTCTGTCGGGCCCTGTCGGGCCCTGTCGGGCTCTGTCGGGCTCTGTCGGGCTCTGTCGGGTTCTACTGGGCTCTGTCGGGCTCTGTCGGGCCCTGTCGGGCTCTGTCGGGCTCTGTCGGGCTCTACTGGGCTCTGTCGGGCTCTACTGGGCTCTACTATGCCCTGTCGGGCTCTGTCGGGCTCTCTCGGGCGCTGTCGGGCCCTGTCGGGCTCTGTCGGGTTCTGTCGGGCTCTGTCGGGCTCTGTCGGGCCCTGTCGGGCTCTGTCGGGCTCTGTCGGGCTCTGTCGGGCTCTACTGGGCTCTGTCGGGCTCTGTCGGGCCCTGTCGGGCTCTGTCGGGCTCTGTCGGGCTCTGTCGGGCTCTACTGGGCTCTGTTGGGCTCTACTGGGCTCTACTGGGGCCTGTCGTGCTCTGTCGGGCTCTGTCGGCCCCTGTCGGGCTCTGTCGGGCTCTGTCGGGCTCTGTCGGGCTCTACTGGGCTCTGTCGGGCTCTGTCGGGCCCTGTAGGGCCCTGTCGGGCTCTGTCGGGCTCTGTCGGGCTCTACTGGGCCCTGTCGGGCCCTGTCGGGCTCTGTCGGGCTCTGTCGGGCTCTGTTGGGCTCTACTGGGCCCTGTCGGGCTCTGTCGGGCTCTGTCGATCTCTACTGGGCTCTGTCGGGCCCTGTCGGGCTCTGTCGGGCTCTGTCGGGCTCTACTGGGCTCTGTCGGGCCCTGTCGGGCCCTGTCGGGCCCTGTCGGGCTCTGTCGGGCTCTGTCGGGCTCTGTCGGGCTCTACTGGGCCCTGTCGGGCCCTGTCGGGCTCTGTCGGGCTCTACTGGGCTCTGTCGGGTTCTGTCGGGCCCTGTCGGGCCCTGTCGGGCTCTGTCGGGCTCTGTCGGGCTCTGTTGGGACCTGTCGGGCCCTGTCGAGCTCTGTCGGGCCCTGTCGGGCTCTGTCGGGTTCTACTGGGCTCTACTGGGCCCTGTCGGGCTCTGTCGGGCTCTGTCGGGCTCTGTCGGGCCCTGTCGGGCTCTGTCGGGCCCTGTCGGGCCCTGTCGGGCCCTGTCGGGCTCTGTCGGGCTCTGTCGGGCTCTGTCGGGTTCTACTGGGCTCTACTGGGCCCTGTCGGGCTCTGTCGGGCTCTGTCGGGCTCTGTCGGGCTCTACTGGTCTCTGTCGGGCCCTGTCGGGCCCTGTCGGGCTCTGGCGGGCTCTGTCGGGCTCTACCGGGCCTTGTCGGGCCCTGTCGGGCTCTGTCGGGCTCTGTCGGGCCCTGTCGGGCCCTGTCGGGTCCTGTCGGGCTCTACTGGGCCCTGTCGGGCTCTGTTTGGATCTGTCGGGCCCTGTCGGGCTCTGTCGGGCTCTGTCGGGCTCTGTCGGGCTCTGTCGGGCTCTGTCGAGCTCTACTGGGCTCTGTCGGGCCCTGTCGGGCCCTGTCGGGCTCTGTCGGGCTCTGTCGGGCCCTGTCGGGCCCTGTCGGGCTCTGTCGGGCTCTGTCGGGCTCTGTCGGGCTCTATTGGGCTCTGTCGGGTTCTACTGGGCTCTACTGGGCCCTGTCGGGCTCTGTCGGGCTCTGTCGGGCTCTGTCGGGCTCTACTGGGCTCTGTCGGGCTCTGTCGGGCCCTGTCGGGCTCTGTCGGGCTCTGTCGGGCTCTGTCGGGCTCTACTGGTCTCTGTCGGGCTCTGTCGGGCCCTGTCGGGCCCTGTCGGGCTCTGTCGGGCTCTGTCGGACCCTGTCGGGCCCTGTCGGGCTCTGTCGGGCTCTGTCGGGCTCTACTGGGCCCTGTCGGGCTCTGTCGGGCCCTGTCGGGCCCTGTCGGGCTCTGTCGGGCTCTGTCGAGCTCTACTGGGCTCTGTCGGGCTCTGTCGGGCCCTGTCGGGCTCTGTCGGGCTCTACTGGCCTCTACTGTTCCCTGTCGGGCCCTGTCGGGTTCTGTCGGGCTCTGTCGGGCTCTGTCGGGCTCTGTCGGGCTCTACTGGGCTCTACTGTTCCCTGTCGTGCCCTGTCGGGCCCTGTCGGGCTCTGTCGGGCTCTGTCGGTCTCTGTCGAGGTCTACTGGGCTCTGTCGGGCTCTGTCGGGCCCTGTCGGGCTCTGTCGGGCCCTGTCGGGCTCTGTCGGGCTCTGTCGGGCTCTACTGGGCCCTGACGGGCTCTGGCGGGCTTTGTCGGGATCTGTCGGGCCCTGTCGGGCTCTGTCGGGCTCTGTCGGGCTCTGTCGGGCCCTGTCGGGCCCTGTCGGGCCCTGTCGGGCTCTGTCGGGCCCTGTCGGGCCCTGTCGGGCCCTGTCGGGCTTTGTCGGGCTCTGTCGGGCTCTGTCGGGCTCTGTCGGGCTCTACTGGGCTCTGTCGGGCTCTGTCGGGCCCTGTCGGGCTCTGTCGGGCTCTGTCGGGCTCTACTGGGCCCTGTCCGGCTCTGTCGAGCTCTGTCGGGCTCTGTCGGGCTCTGTCGGGCTCTGTCGGGCTCTACTGGGCCCTGTCGGGCTCTGTCGGGCTCTGTCGGGCTCTGTCGGGCTCTGTCCGGCTCTACTGGGCTCTGTCGGGCTCTGTCGGGTTCTGTCGGGCCCTTTCGGGCCCTATCGGGCCCTGTCGGGCTCTGTCGGGCTCTGTCGGGCTCTGTTGGGACCTGTCGGGCCCTGTCGACCTCTGTCGGGCCCTGTCGGGCCCTGTCGGGCTCTGTCGGGCTCTGTCGGGCCCTGTCGGGCCCTGTCGGGCTCTGTCGGGCTCTGTCGGGCCCTGTCGGGCCCTGTCAGGCTCTGTCGGGCTCTGTCGGGCTCTGTCGGGCTCTGTCGGGCTCTGTCGGGTTCTACTGGGCTCTACTGGGCCCTGTCGGGCTCTGTCGGGCTCTGTCGGGCTCTGTCGGGCTCTGTCGGGCCCGGTCGGGCCCTGTCGGGCTCTGTCGGGCTCTGTCGGGCCCTGTCGGGCCCTGTCGGGCTCTGTCGGGCTCTGTCGGGCTCTACTGGGCCCTGTCGGGCCCTGTCGGGCTCTGTCGGGCTCTGTCGGGCTCTGTCGGGCTCTGTCAAGCTCTACTGGGCTCTGTCGGGCCCTGTCGGGCCCTGTCGGGCTCTGTCGGGCTCTGTCGGGCTCTACTGGGCCCTGTCGGGCTCTGTCGGGCTCTGTCGGGCTCTGTCGGGCTCTGTCGGGCCCTGTCGGGCTCTGTCGGGCTCTGTCGGGCCCTGTCGGGCTCTGTCGGGCTCTGTCGGGCTCTACTGGGCCCTGTCGGGCTCTGTCGGGCCCTGTCGGGCTCTGTCGGGCCCTGTCGGGCCCTGTCGGGCTCTGTCGGGCTCTGTCGGGCCCTGTCGGGCCCTGTCGGGCCCTGTCGGGCCCTGTCGGGCTCTGTCGGGCTCTGTCGGGCCCTGTCGGGCCCTGTCGGGTCCTGTCGGGCTCTACTGGGCTCTGTCGGGCTCTGTCGGGCCCTGTCGGGCCCTGTCGGGTCCTGTCGGGCTCTACTGGGCTCTGTCGGGCTCTGTCGGGCTCTGTCGAGCTCTACTGGGCTCTGTCGGGCCCTGTCGGGCCCTGTCGGGCTCTGTCGGGCTCTGTCGGGCTCTGTCGGGCTCTACTGGGCCCTGTCGGGCTCTGTCGGGCTGTGTCGGGCCCTGTCGGGCTCTGTCGGGCCCTGTCGGGCCCTGTCGGGCTCTGTCGGGCCCTGTCGGGCCCTGTCGGGCTCTGGCGGGCTCTGTCGGGCTCTACCGGGCCCTGTCGGGCTCTGTCGGGCTCTGTCGGGCCCTGTCGGGCCCTGTCGGGTCCTGTCGGGCTCTACTGGGCCCTGTCGGGCTCTGTTTGGATCTGTCGGGCCCTGTCGGGCTCTGTCGGGCTCTGTCGGGCTCTGTCGGGACCTGTCGGCCTCTGTCGGGCTCTGTCGGGCCCTGTCGGGCTCTGTCGGGCTCTGTCGGGCTCTACTGGGCTCTACTGTTCCCTGTCGGGCCCTGTCGGGCTCTGTCAGGCTCTGTCGGGCTCTGTCGGGCTCTGTCGGGCTCTACTGGGCCCTGTCGGGCTCTCTCGGGCTCTGTTGGGCTCTGTCGGGCTCTGTCGGGCTCTGTCGGGACCTGTCGGGCCCTGTCGGGCTCTGTCGGGTTCTGTCGGGCTCTGTCGGGCTCTGTCGGGCCCTGTCGGGCCCTGTCGGGCTCTGTCGGGCTCTGTCGGGCTCTGTCGGGTTCTACTGGGCTCTGTCGGGCTCTGTCGGGCCCTGTCGGGCTCTGTCGGGCTCTGTCGGGCTCTACTGGGCTCTGTCGGGCTCTACTGGGCTCTACTATGCCCTGTCGGGCTCTGTCGGGCTCTCTCGGGCGCTGTCGGGCCCTGTCGGGCTCTGTCGGGTTCTGTCGGGCTCTGTCGGGCTCTGTCGGGCCCTGTCGGGCTCTGTCGGGCTCTGTCGGGCTCTGTCGGGCTCTACTGGGCTCTGTCGGGCTCTGTCGGGCCCTGTCGGGCTCTGTCGGGCTCTGTCGGGCTCTACTGGGCTCTGTTGGGCTCTACTGGGCTCTACTGGGGCCTGTCGTGCTCTGTCGGGCTCTGTCGGCCCCTGTCGGGCTCTGTCGGGCTCTGTCGGGCTCTGTCGGGCTCTACTGGGCTCTGTCGGGCTCTGTCGGGCCCTGTAGGGCCCTGTCGGGCTCTGTCGGGCTCTGTCGGGCTCTACTGGGCCCTGTCGGGCCCTGTCGGGCTCTGTCGGGCTCTGTCGGGCTCTGTTGGGCTCTACTGGGCCCTGTCGGGCTCTGTCGGGCTCTGTCGATCTCTACTGGGCTCTGTCGGGCCCTGTCGGGCTCTGTCGGGCTCTGTCGGGCTCTACTGGGCTCTGTCGGGCCCTGTCGGGCCCTGTCGGGCCCTGTCGGGCTCTGTCGGGCTCTGTCGGGCTCTGTCGGGCTCTACTGGGCCCTGTCGGGCCCTGTCGGGCTCTGTCGGGCTCTACTGGGCTCTGTCGGGTTCTGTCGGGCCCTGTCGGGCCCTGTCGGGCTCTGTCGGGCTCTGTCGGGCTCTGTTGGGACCTGTCGGGCCCTGTCGAGCTCTGTCGGGCCCTGTCGGGCTCTGTCGGGTTCTACTGGGCTCTACTGGGCCCTGTCGGGCTCTGTCGGGCTCTGTCGGGCTCTGTCGGGCCCTGTCGGGCTCTGTCGGGCCCTGTCGGGCCCTGTCGGGCCCTGTCGGGCTCTGTCGGGCTCTGTCGGGCTCTGTCGGGTTCTACTGGGCTCTACTGGGCCCTGTCGGGCTCTGTCGGGCTCTGTCGGGCTCTGTCGGGCTCTACTGGTCTCTGTCGGGCCCTGTCGGGCCCTGTCGGGCTTTGGCGGGCTCTGTCGGGCTCTACCGGGCCTTGTCGGGCCCTGTCGGGCTCTGTCGGGCTCTGTCGGGCCCTGTCGGGCCCTGTCGGGTCCTGTCGGGCTCTACTGGGCCCTGTCGGGCTCTGTTTGGATCTGTCGGGCCCTGTCGGGCTCTGTCGGGCTCTGTCGGGCTCTGTCGGGCTCTGTCGAGCTCTACTGGGCTCTGTCGGGCCCTGTCGGGCCCTGTCGGGCTCTGTCGGGCTCTGTCGGGCCCTGTCGGGCTCTGTCGGGCTCTGTCGGGCTCTGTCGGGCTCTGTCGGGCTCTATTGGGCTCTGTCGGGTTCTACTGGGCTCTACTGGGCCCTGTCGGGCTCTGTCGGGCTCTGTCGGGCTCTGTCGGGCTCTACTGGGCTCTGTCGGGCTCTGTCGGGCCCTGTCGGGCTCTGTCGGGCTCTGTCGGGCTCTGTCGGGCTCTACTGGTCTCTGTCGGGCTCTGTCGGGCCCTGTCGGGCCCTGTCGGGCTCTGTCGGGCTCTGTCGGACCCTGTCGGGCCCTGTCGGGCTCTGTCGGGCTCTGTCGGGCTCTACTGGGCCCTGTCGGGCTCTGTCGGGCCCTGTCGGGCCCTGTCGGGCTCTGTCGGGCTCTGTCGAGCTCTACTGGGCTCTGTCGGGCTCTGTCGGGCCCTGTCGGGCTCTGTCGGGCTCTACTGGCCTCTACTGTTCCCTGTCGGGCCCTGTCGGGCTCTGTCGGGCTCTGTCGGGCTCTGTCGGGCTCTGTCGGGCTCTACTGGGCTCTACTGTTCCCTGTCGTGCCCTGTCGGGCCCTGTCGGGCTCTGTCGGGCTCTGTCGGTCTCTGTCGAGGTCTACTGGGCTCTGTCGGGCTCTGTCGGGCCCTGTCGGGCTCTGTCGGGCCCTGTCGGGCTCTGTCGGGCTCTGTCGGGCTCTACTGGGCCCTGACGGGCTCTGGCGGGCTTTGTCGGGATCTGTCGGGCCCTGTCGGGCTCTGTCGGGCTCTGTCGGGCTCTGTCGGGCCCTGTCGGGCTCTGTCGGGCCCTGTCGGGCTCTGTCGGGCCCTGTCGGGCCCTGTCGGGCCCTGTCGGGCTTTGTCGGGCTCTGTCGGGCTCTGTCGGGCTCTGTCGGGCTCTACTGGGCTCTGTCGGGCTCTGTCGGGCCCTGTCGGGCTCTGTCGGGCTCTGTCGGGCTCTACTGGGCCCTGTCCGGCTCTGTCGAGCTCTGTCGGGCTCTGTCGGGCTCTGTCGGGCTCTGTCGGGCTCTACTGGGCCCTGTCGGGCTCTGTCGGGCTCTGTCGGGCTCTGTCGGGCTCTGTCCGGCTCTACTGGGCTCTGTCGGGCTCTGTCGGGTTCTGTCGGGCCCTTTCGGGCCCTATCGGGCCCTGTCGGGCTCTGTCGGGCTCTGTCGGGCTCTGTTGGGACCTGTCGGGCCCTGTCGACCTCTGTCGGGCCCTGTCGGGCCCTGTCGGGCTCTGTCGGGCTCTGTCGGGCCCTGTCGGGCCCTGTCGGGCTCTGTCGGGCTCTGTCGGGCCCTGTCGGGCCCTGTCGGGCTCTGTCGGGCTCTGTCGGGCTCTGTCGGGCTCTGTCGGGCTCTGTCGGGTTCTACTGGGCTCTACTGGGCCCTGTCGGGCTCTGTCGGGCTCTGTCGGGCTCTGTCGGGCTCTGTCGGGCCCGGTCGGGCCCTGTCGGGCTCTGTCGGGCTCTGTCGGGCCCTGTCGGGCCCTGTCGGGCTCTGTCGGGCTCTGTCGGGCTCTACTGGGCCCTGTCGGGCCCTGTCGGGCTCTGTCGGGCTCTGTCGGGCTCTGTCGGGCTCTGTCAAGCTCTACTGGGCTCTGTCGGGCCCTGTCGGGCCCTGTCGGGCTCTGTCGGGCTCTGTCGGGCTCTACTGGGCCCTGTCGGGCTCTGTCGGGCTCTGTCGGGCTCTGTCGGGCCCTGTCGGGCTCTGTCGGGCTCTGTCGGGCTCTGTCGGGCCCTGTCGGGCTCTGTCGGGCTCTGTCGGGCTCTACTGGGCCCTGTCGGGCTCTGTCGGGCCCTGTCGGGCCCTGTCGGGCCCTGTCGGGCCCTGTCGGGCTCTGTCGGGCTCTGTCGGGCCCTGTCGGGCTCTGTCGGGCCCTGTCGGGCCCTGTCGGGCTCTGTCGGGCTCTGTCGGGCCCTGTCGGGCCCTGTCGGGTCCTGTCGGGCTCTACTGGGCTCTGTCGGGCTCTGTCGGGCCCTGTCGGGCCCTGTCGGGTCCTGTCGGGCTCTACTGGGCTCTGTCGGGCTCTGTCGGGCTCTGTCGAGCTCTACTGGGCTCTGTCGGGCCCTGTCGGGCCCTGTCGGGCTCTGTCGGGCTCTGTCGGGCTCTGTCGGGCTCTACTGGGCCCTGTCGGGCTCTGTCGGGCTCTGTCGGGCCCTGTCGGGCTCTGTCGGGCCCTGTCGGGCCCTGTCGGGCTCTGTCGGGCCCTGTCGGGCCCTGTCGGGCTCTGGCGGGCTCTGTCGGGCTCTACCGGGCCCTGTCGGGCTCTGTCGGGCTCTGTCGGGCCCTGTCGGGCCCTGTCGGGTCCTGTCGGGCTCTACTGGGCCCTGTCGGGCTCTGTTTGGATCTGTCGGGCCCTGTCGGGCTCTGTCGGGCTCTGTCGGGCTCTGTCGGGCTCTACTGGGCCCTGTCGGGCTCTGTCGGGCTCTGTCGGGTTCTGTCGGGCTCTGTCGGGCTCTGTCGGGCCCTGTCGGTCTCTGTCGGGCTCTGTCGGGCTCTGTCGGGCTCTATTGGGCTCTGTCGGGTTCTACTGGGCTCTACTGGGCCCTCTCGGGCTCTGTCGGGCTCTGTCGGGCTCTACTGGGCTCTGTCGGGCTCTGTCGGGCCCTGTCGGTCTCTGTCGGGCTCTGTCGGGCTCTGTCGGGCTCTACTGGTCTCTGTCGGGCCCTGTCGGGCCCTGTCGGGCCCTGTCGGGCTCTGTCGGGCTCTGTCGGACCCTGTCGGGCCCTGTCGGGCTCTGTCGGGCTCTGTCGGGCTCTACTGGGCCCTGTCGGGCTCTGTCGGGCCCTGTCGGGCCCTGTCGGGCTCTGTCGGGCTCTGTCGAGCTCTACTGGGCTCTGTCGGGCTCTGTCGGGCCCTGTCGGGCTCTGTCGGGCTCTGTCGGGCTCTGTCGGGCTCTACTGGGCCCTGTCGGGCCCTGTCGGGCTCTGTCGGGCTCTGTCGGGCTCTACTGGGCCCTGTCGGGCTCTGTCGGGCCCTGTCGGGCCCTGTCGGGCTCTGTCGGGCTCTGTCGGGCTCTGTCGGGCTCTACTGGGCTCTACTGTTCCCTGTCGGGCTCTGTCGGGCTCTGTCGGGCCCTGTCGGGCCCTGTCGGGCTCTGTCGGGCTCTGTCGGGCCCTGTCGGGCCCTGTCGGGCTCTGTCGGGCTCTGTCGGGCTCTGTCGGGCTCTACTGGGCTCTGTCAGGCTCTGTCGGGTTCTGTCGGGCTCTACTGGGCTCTGTCGGGCCCTGTCGGGCCCTGTCGGGCTCTGTCGGGCTCTGTCGGGCCCTGTCGGGCTCTGTCGGGCTCTGTCGGGCTCTGTCGGGCTCTACTGGGCTCTACTGTTCCCTGTCGGGCCCTGTCGGGCTCTGTCAGGCTCTGTCGGGCTCTGTCGGGCTCTGTCGGGCTCTACTGGGCCCTGTCGGGCTCTCTCGGGCTCTGTTGGGCTCTGTCGGGCTCTGTCGGGCTC